>NW_009936731.1:133269-153529 GCF_000696875.1 Nestor notabilis
ATAATATAAATGTATATATATGTGTATATATATATATAAAACAAGTGTTTCTCATGGGGAAAATCTGAACTCTTTAAGCACATGTGTCATTTATACAATTAAGTATTTTAAGAGCCTGCAGAGATCCACTGTGAAAGCCTAGACTGGTATCTTGAATAGTGAAGCCTGCAGAACTCCACCTGGAACATCATGAATAATGTTTACTTCAGATGATTAACATACCCCTCCATCCCCAAGAAGGAGAAAAGAAAAAAGTTGTATAACATGTGTTACAAAAGGAAAATATAACAAGCCTCAAAGCAACCCTCCAGAAGTCATGACTCTATTAATGATAAATTTCATGTTATACCTCACCTTCAGTCAATTTTACTTCTCATTCTGGAAATTCATCAAGAATTGTATTGTGTAACCACTTAAATTATCTCTAATGCTTAACTCTAAATTTCAACATTCTCATCCAGAACAAGCTTTTAACCTAATTTTGTAATCCTTATGACATCAAGAAACTGTTTCACCTTTGAATACATCTAACAGTCTAGTGAATTTAAACTCAACATCACACAAAAATCAAGATTAGAAGTGCAAGCCAAGTCAAAATACCAGATAGAACTATGATATTTCCTATTTGTAAATTGTAAACTACACATGCAGAGTGTTGCTGTATTTTTCATTCTGTTATCACCCTTCCTCCTCCCAGGTTTGTGTGTGAGTTTATAGAAGATATAAAATCAACAACGGTGATGTCTCTGAGGAAAAGCATGGTGTGCCATCTAAGTGGAAAAAAACCCCCACAACAGATAGGAGATGTTTGGGAAGAGGGAAAAAAACAAAAGAAAGATGGCATCCTTTGCAGAGTAGATGAATTGGGAAAAAAGGAAGGAGGAGACCTTAATGTAGAGCTTTCAAGAAAAGTTGCATGGGACAGAGAACCGGGAAACATTCAACATGGGTCCAGAAACAATGAAAATTTTATATTTAACAAAGCATTCTGGAACAGTAAAACAAAACCAAACAAAACAAAGTCCTACTGAAAACATTCTGCTACAGTAAAACATCTCAATATGGTATCTGTTTCAAGACATAGGAAAAAGGTTGACTTGCAGCAGAACTACAAGTATGGGTTTAACATTGGTTTACAGAAAGCACTGGGTTAACATTTAAAATAACATTTATTTTGAAAATAAGGGAGAACATGCAGAAGCAAAGTATATTTAAGCAATGGTTCACTTAAGCTCATTAATTTTGTGTTTGGACTAAAGGATGAAGCCTTTGAGCTCATTGACAAACTGAATTGCTACTGTACCCTCTTCTGTAACCAGGTCCTATCACCCAAACATTCTGCAGGCAGGTTATGAAAAAATCCCAACTCCTGACATTAAATGAAAAGAAATTATTCCATATACATTCCATTCGCCCTTTTTTTTCTTCCCTGATAGGCAAGTGATGCATGGTACTAGCCAATGTACCCAGCAGTTGTGGCTCAGTGTCAAGCTAGCTTTCACAGCAATGCCAGTTTGAGATTTTCCCACCTACTCTGCCCCAGCTGTGTCTGCTGTCCTCTTTGCTGCAGCCAAACAGCCCTTCAGGAACTGCTGTTTGCTTGTTTTTTTAATCATTCCAAATAAATTTGTCAGTGATTTAATGATACAATAGTCCATAAATCTCTGGTTAGCACCATGGAACTGACAGTGGGCTCAACACCCAACAGGGTGAAGGCAAGGCATGGGGTTACAGGCTGATCAAAGTACTCGTGGATCCCATGTACTGTTTGCAGAGGTTTCTGCACCATCCTGGGACTCCTGTGAGGAACAAGGGCTCGTGCCAAGGCTAAGATGGAGATCATAAAGTCCTGTTAGACAGAACCTGCTGTTGAAAGCCTAGACAGTTCCCAGGCAGTTGCCTACATGCACTCAGTTCCTCACTGTCACTGCTTTTTGCTTCCCCTCCTGCCCCTTTACCCCCACCCTCCATCTGCCAAATGCATTCAAATTCACTTCTAGGAGCACATTGTATTCCTGCTACAATACCTATATGGGAAAGACCCAGGACCTGTATGTTACCTGCCCTGCCTCAAACCAGAGGTGAAAGAGTAGCTTGTCGGCAAAAGACAATCTTCTATTATACACCAAAAGACAAATTCCAGGATGTAAGCAGGCAGAATTAAAGGCAAAACAATACTTTGCCTTTATATTTATTTGAGGAACTGAATATAATTCATACGTGCGCTGACTTTGCCCTTTTCCTTCCTTGTTTATCCTTGTCAGTTGTCCTTTGCTGAATGTTAACACCAGGAATTCTTGCAGCAAAAATGACAGCAACTGTCTTTTTTAATATACATTGTACAGTAAATACCGTAACAAAGCCTTAAGGTATAATTGCAATACAAAAAAAAAAAAAAACACAAAAAAAAAAGAAAAAAAGATACATATATATGGCAAACTGCCCAAATATGTTTTTACAGAGAAGAATATTTCACTTTCTGACAAATTATACCATAAAAGTGCTGTTAATCTATCCTGCAGAGGTGAAAAAATTTGAGGTTTAATCTCTTTTGATGTTTCAGTGGCACAAAGGGTAATTTCAAAACCTTTCCACCTTCTTTTTTTTTTTCCTCGAAAAAAAAAAAAGCTACAACTCTACAACTGGAGGTTGATGATCTTAAAATATTACATAGTACGACATACAAAATCCTCATAACTGGAATTGTCTTAAAATAATTGTTCTTTTTTCTTTCCATCCTTAAGGCTGTGTCACTGGACTCATGCTGCACCATAGATGAACAAGTCATAAAGTATAAACAGCTGAACGCTATGATTGAGAGATTTTCTGCACTGTGAGCAAGATCCTCAGACCTAACTTGCATCTGACATTACCTAGATTTTCAGGACAGCACTGTGGCTCCCCATCTACATCAAGCCTCCTGTGCAGAGCACCATAGTGATGGTGAATGAGGGTTTTTTTTCTGAAAGTTAGCTATACTGTGCCTGCTAGAAGAGACGCTACAGTGCTTATTGCAGCAGGATCGGGGGACACTGTATGGGTTCAAAGGGAGCCCAGACTCTCCCAGGCACCTTGTTGCTTACTACTATGGCCCACTGCCATCATAGAGTCTATCCATATTTGAGTGACCTAACATATCAGAAATGTGCCCTGGCTTGTTATATCAAGTGATTCTGGTCTGTACACTCAAGAAGAGCCATTCTATTTCCTACATGGAGGGACTGGGATAAGACTAAAACAGGGTACCCTGAAACTTTCTGTCAAAATTCAGTTCCTCTTACAAGAAAGTCTGATGCAAATATTTTACTGACCACCCAGGAAATATCAAGTAACTTGTAGCTTCATCATTTATGTTAAATATGAATATTCCAAAAGATTATCCCCAAATTCTTGCTTGTAAACAGCGAACCATTACAGGTTCCTTCAGTAAATTTCTAGAGAACACATTAATTTCTTCCATTGTGTGAGATACATACACAGGAAATCAAAATAAACATTTAACAGAAATTACTAAGTACCTTTGTTAAACTTTTACACTCACATTTCTGAAGCTCACCCATAATTGAGCATTTAATAATACCATTCATAATAATTTCAGTACTTCTGCACATGTAATTACAGCCCAAAGCAGATAAATGGGAGAATGATAATTCCATTGTCAGATTTTAATAAAAAGATTTACAAATAATAAGCAGCTCTCCACAGAAGTGCCCACTCTCAGATATTAACTCTATTCACAAAGGAAAGTATCGGTTTTACTCTGCAGGTGGGGAAACTGAGGCTTACACACAGCTGAAGAGGAGCAGGGGCAGCTGGAGAGCTCAGCTTCCTTTACTAACAAGCCTCTAATCTCTAGGAGAAGCCCCTTTTAGCGTACTGGTACAGTCTAAGAATAAAAGGCATGCATAAAAAGAGAATCCTTGTTTCTTTGTTATTTTGAGATGATAGCTTTTTACATTACACAGACAGCAAAAATTTTATCCTGAATGTTTAAACACAATCAGGGCTAACATATCCACCAGCAAAGAAGCTCCAGGCTAGACACATGCTATATAACCTTGGAAAAGCAAGCAGCCACTTAAACCATTTGGCTGGCTGAAGAACAAAGCTTTGGATATGAACACTTTGAGCACTCATATAAAGGGCTGAAAGATGAAAAGTAAAGCCAGTAAAACAGAAGCCTTTTGAAGCACCTATGGCTGTGGATTTCAAATACTCACTGGCATGCACTGATATAACAAAACTGTTTTTTTAAACTAAACTGAAACCCCAGCACTCATAATTCCATATATAGGGGTGAAATTACCTGCGGGGTGGGAAGGGGGAAACAATACCAGAGAGACAGTTTATAGGTAGGCCAAGACATTTTCCATCCAAACCAGTCCTTGGATTCAAGATTGTAACTTTAAATTCATGAGAACAAATGTCATCAACATTAAATTATTTATGAGTAAACTAATAGCTCTTAAATGTTACAGATTATTTTTTTCAAAAAGCTAAGCAAACTATGCTCAATTATTCACAGGCTGCTCCTGCCCATACACCCATCAAAAGTGATTTAGACATTTGACTTCATTTCATAGTCTTTAGAGGTAAGAGTATGCAAACAAGAAAGAAATGGCTGGACCCTACTTTTGCATACTGTTGCAAATAAAAACAGTTCTGTCTCATGAAATCACCATCAAGATAAAAAATGTGCTCCATGTAGATATGTGCTAACACTTGGGTCTCCTCCTGCCCTTTGTGATGTCAAGCCAGTTAACTTACCTAAAATATCAGTATAAAGGACCTGTTCTAGGTCCCCCAGCATTGTTATTATGACATCTTCATCCAGATGTGCGGTCCCTTCACGCAAACAGCCTTCCTCCTCCTCCTCTGCCCAGTTCCTGCTGGGGAAATGGTATGTGCCAGATGCATTTTCATCATCTGGTTTTCCCCTGTCCTCATTGTCAATCTCAAAGCTTCCACCTGTATGCCGGCCTGAGGACCTCCCAGGCATCCTGCTTCCAGCAGGTGCTATTGCCTGGAACGCTTGGGATGCAGTGAGGCTGGAGTGGCAGATAGAGTGCACTGACCGTGAGGGTGCCCTGGAAAGGGAGCCTCTGCACCCAGCTTCTGCCTCCTGTTGATGATAACTCTGGCTGGACTTGGAGGCGTTTCCAAACCAGTTTTCCCTGTATGAGTATCGCCTTTTCTCCCCTTCACTGATGAGCGTGAGATTGGTTAGAGACTTCTGCTTCTGAAGACGAACACACCCTCTTCTAACCTCCTTGCCTTTAAACACTGACAGTTCAGCAGATCGCTGCATCTTTCCAGCTGGGGCTTCACCTCAGTTAGATTTCATATTTCTGAGACAGACAGCAGTTCAATTCTTCAGGAAGGTCTGGGAGGTGATCCCTCCAGCACTGCACGCTGCACATCCCAGGTAGCAGATACTTGCACTTGCAATGAAAGGCACAGCTCAAACATGCAGTGTACGTACTGGAAATGACTAGACAGACACAGTCATTTTCTTTAAAATTACACTGCTGACTCTGCTAAGCCACTTCTCTCCCGTCACATTAATCTGCAGTACTTACAGTCATTTTCACTTAGATTTCTCTCAAGCAGAAGAGAGTTGATCAAACACTCTGCTCCAGCAAAAAAGTAATCCCAAAAGCCAACTATTTTTTCCCTTCTCCATCCAATCACCAATCTCGTCGGAGCGGTGGGCCTGCATCTCTGTCTACAGCTGCTGCCTTCTGAAATCCAAAGTAGGCACAAGTGCTGTCTTGGGCTTCCCCCCTCCTCTCACCAGATCATGACCGATCCCAGTGCACGGCTCTTCACTTCAGATGGGCTGACACAGAACTGCAAGTACAGCCTCCACGTCAGAGCTCAATAAAGAGCCAAAATTAACCACTGAAGCAAAGCTCTGCACAAGCCTCCTTACATTTTAGTATTCAACCTGCATTCACAGATATATGACTCTTCTCTGCTATTGCAGTGAATGCTGCTGGCTGCCATGGCAGCAAACATCCTGGTGAATTAAACCGGAGACACAGAAGCTTCTGCCCAGTTTACAGTGCCACAGGTTTCGAGACACAGCTTCACCTGATTGGGATGCTTCAGTAACAGACCTAGCTCACAGACAAAGCCTATTTTTCTCCCCAAAAGGTAAGGATGACAAACTATTTTTTCCTTATCACTGCTACTCCCAGTGCAGGAAGCTAAAAGCAGATTTGCAAATGGACCTTCAGTCTTGCAATTTCTGCTCTAAATAAAAAAAAATAAAATTTAAGATCATAAGCTAAAACTTGGATCAGAACAGTACCTAACCAGTAAGGTGACCTATAAAAGGAAATACTTCCTTTTATAATGAAATAATTTCATTCTTTCTCCTTAAAAATATATATCTTGTTTGCATCTCTGTGATATTCAGAGGCTAGTATGGAATTAAAAAGCTCTAATAAAATCATTGTTTCATGATCTGAGGAAAGCCTATAAATGGAATAGGAATTTTTTTTTTATAAAACAACTCAGTATCATGTCTGAACTAAGTTCACCAGTTCCAAATGTTTTTAAATACATTGTCAGGAGAGAAAAAAGACTTAAATTTAAATATACCTTTTCTTACAGAGGAAAAGACAGCAGTCTCAGAAATAAGAGACAGGTGAATAAAGAATTAGGTGAATTTCATTCTAATTTTTGGATACAAACTTTTTATCTAGGGGCAATTAATTTCATAACACATTATGTAGAAATCTACAATTATGAACATTGTTGTATACCAATATAATGCTTTTGTCAGTGTGAAAATATGCTCATCACAAATCCCTACCTGAGAAACTGACAAGAAAGTAACCTTTAAAAATGCCACCCTAAGAATTACAGACTGTTTGCAGATTGTCTGTATGAATAAACAGATGTTAACAGAAGCCTCAGTGTACTTCTTGCTTTTCACCAGCTCAGTTTGCACTTTTTGAATATATAAGGGGAAAAAAAGAAAAAAAGGGGGGGGAACCTTGGAAATTTTAAAGGAAAGGTACATTTTTTCCTACATAACCCACATAAACACAGAATTAATCTAGAAAAATATTCAGTAGTCTTAAGCAATGATGGTTTTCCATATTAAATCACTGACACAATCCTAGAAAGACATGGTCCACAAAAGGAGATACCACTCCCCTTCCCACCTAGTCCACAAAGTCAGAGGAGACAAGCAGAATGCTCCGTCAGCCCAAGTACAAAATCATCCCAAATATTCAATGCCTGCCACTTCTTCAGCACAGAAACAAAACAGAAGACTGCTGTGTTTACTCCCAGGGTCTGCCAGTTGCAGTGGCATATGGGCCCTTAAAAGGCTTTCATGCACATGTCAGTGCCTGCCTGAAGCAGAGCCCCGTGCACCAGTGTGGATGTTGACATGGTCCCAGTTGAGGGCCATGCTCCCCCAACTCCAGCTCTGCCTGCATGCTCCCACACCAGTACATGCTGCTGGCACCATGAGGCTGTAACAGAATGTTCAGCAGGGCTGAGGAAGCTGCTGAGGTTGACAGAAAGGCTTCATAGAGCTGCATTCACACACGGGAATTTGCAAAACGAAGGGCAACTTCACTCTTTTCCCACTCAATAGATTTAAAACTTCAACTTACACTCAAATTGGTACAGTATTCTCACTTGCTATGTTTTGAATTAATAGGAAGGGCAATGATTTGGGCCCATGATGCACATACTTTAAAACACAATGAGTCAAATGCTGGGATATGGAAGTACTGAGACCGATCACACAACCTCCATTCAGCCTTCGTGTCTACAAACACTACACTACAGCATTTAATTACAAGGTTATATGAACTTTTCTCTCATTAATCCCATTGCCTCACTTGGTAGACAAGGCATAGTGATCATCTTCAGATACAGCAAATACATACGAACATATTGGACCAAGCAGGAAGAACACTGCATTTATCCTTCTGCTTTACCACATCTCTCTGCAGGGTGCAATTTGATAAATACATAAAATTGCAATGTGGAGCATTTTCAGGTTTATTAATTGAAAAATACTTTTGTAATGCTCATCCCTCCACTTTAAAATGATGAAATACAGCAACAAGCAAATACTTCTTTTTAAACTAGGAAGACAAAATATGAGACCAGAGGAGCACAAACGTCATGACAGAGCATATTTCTCAACTAACCTTGCAGTTCCATGTATACCCTACCCACCCTGCAGCAATACGTTTAAATCAAGAACAGCAAGGGGTAGTTCCTCAACCCATCAGTCAGTGTAACGTATTACCTTATTTTTACTGTCCCTTTCATAAAAGGAATTATAAAATTATTTTAAGAACTAATAATCAAGGGCAAATTTTTGCTCTTAGGTAAGACTTTCTTTGAAGTATCAGTGCATAGTTTGGAGCCTTACAGATGAATTATGTAATAGATCTGCAAATGCACAAGATTATGAATCTCTTCAGCTACGCTTGCTTAAAAAAAATTGTAAACTATTTCCACACCTATTAATTATTTCTTTCAGAGAGCAAAAAATTAAGCACAGTAAAAATAAAATCTTGAAAAAGCAATGTTTTTATGCTAATGCTGCCATTGATAATGGCCTTATAGGCCATTATCATTAAGTGTTATACACTACATTATCATTAAGTGCTATAAACTTAAAATTACTTTCATTTCTGCTTCACCCCTCAGATTTTTTATAATTAGTCAATATTTGTAAATTCATGAATAATTATTTAATCAAACACTCTGCTTTAAGCTTTTTGAACATGTAAATACTTGTTAAAGCCAAACGCTATCACTGATTTCATAAAATAATACTTTGTAGTTACTGACATGTACAGTTTACAATTGATTATTAAATAATTAACATACTGGCATCCTCCAATAAACTTGAGCAGAGACTGATAAACGTCACATCTACTACAAGTAGAAATACTAGATAAGAAAGTCTGAACAACTTGTTCCTAGTCATACCATGAAACACGTGGATTACTTTAGTAGGCTTTCTTTTCATTCTCATTTTAAAATCCTATATAGTAAGATATAGTCTATAAAGTTATACTCCAGTTTTTCAGAAACATACATACTGTTGAGGCAAGCGGTATATAAAGTACATGCAAGAAAGAGTGCTTATGCATGACTGAAGAACAGGACTCCTAAATTTCTGTCTGGGATTTCCTGGACAGAAGTCTACACATCTGTATGCCACATGTACCATGAGCCTGCTGTATGCAGAGCACACCAAAACTACTGAGCAGGTGACTTGTGCCTGCAAATAGGACTCATTAATGTGTATGGGCATCAGTGGCACTGTGCATGCAGAGGGGATCCAAGGTGTGCAGGAAGCCTTACAACTACTGCACGTGTGCTGTACTGATGATCTGCACGTGCACCATGGAAACATCTGGGATTGCTCTGGCTGAACTTTGGAACATTCAGAGAAAAAAAAAAAAAGGAAAAAAGTCTAAAGCACTTCAGATCACATCTGGAACAAATTCCCAGCAGAGACAGAGGAACAGTGAAGAAACCCGGATTTACAGTAGCTCTACCGAGAGGCAAATTACCTAGGACAGCAGATTTATGGAGACAGGCTAAAAATAAAGAGGTTGCTCAGTTTACCAGGACTGCAATTCTGGGTCTATCCCAGCCACACCATCTCACTCTCCCCTCAGCACCATCCTTCTCCCAAGGCTGTGCAAGTAAAACCAAGTGGTCACTTGCAGAGTAGTGAGCAGGAAACTTGAGGTTTGCACTTTGAATTTTTCCCCTCCTTTCACTAGCTCTGAGTGGGAAGACAGGAGAGATTTTAAAGGTAATCAACTCTCTTAGAAATAGGGAGGAAGACAGATCAGAGGAGAGCTGGAAACTACCCCTACAGATTCTCATTTTACCTGTGTAATTCCCCATCATGAGTGCTGAGATAGTAGCAAAGGCAAGTGAACTGTCTTGCTGGGCACAGAAAAGAGAGCCATGACTGTCCACCAAAGCAAGGAAATCAGCTTGCATTTGGTATCCTGAATCACTCAAGGAGAATGGTGCCTGACCAACCACTTCCAAATCTTTTTAAAATTATTCTTCCTGCATCCGAGTGTTGCCTATATTGTGGGGAAGCCTTGAGCCAGCTTTGCTTACAGCATTAGTTTAAGATTGTTTAGCTCATCTTGCCCCAGAGTGGATTAGGAGCCCTGATACAATCTGCATGGCCAGTTATGGGAGCAGTAAACTTCAGCCAACAGACAATATCAAAGATAAGTGAGTAAATACTCTGAAAGTAGAGAAACAGTTTGTACAATGACATGGGCTAAGATACCTTAGTCCTGAGCTTGTTAGCTTTAGCTGTAAATACTTGGCCCCGTAAAAATAACAGAGAGTAATGAAGCAGAATCACAATAGACATGTGACAGCACTTTATGAATGCACTCCTACAAGATTTAGCAGTTTCCACAAATGCTTAGTCCCTTGCATGATCCTTATTGATCCTTACTCTATATCAATATATTGTGCTAGTGGTTTTGGTTACCAAGGTGCAAAAGAATCCCGAGATAACATAAAGATGTTGCCCATCCATAGCAGTAGTGAAAGATTTCAGGAAAAAGATAGTATCAAAGTGAAAGGAACTGGATTAATTTCTTAACAACCTGAATGCACATGACCAGACCAAGAAAATAACCCTTGCGTATCTCCTTGCTACTACTGGTATAATCCCTTGATTATAGCAGAATAAAGATGTTTCTAAGTAATAGAATATACTTGTTCTTTTTCATTGCTAATCCATCATGGAATACTCCCCTGAACAGCCACCACATAAGGTTTTATTCATGCAGGTTCACCAATGACAGAATCACCAATGACTTGGTGATGGTTCACCAATGCAGGCAACTTGTTTGTTATTGTAGTTCTTGATCTATTAGTTCTTTTTTCTGCTAACAGCCAATTATGAGTGACACACGTTTTCCTCTGTATACAACAAACCACTGACCACATTTTCCCAGTGGTTCTGCTTTGTTGTCTGTTTTATCAGTCAACTACTAATGCCAGTCTGAATAAGCAGATTAGAAATCTATCTGATGTCTAGTGCCCTTTATGCCATTTTCTTCTTTTTGATGCTGTTCCTTTTCTGTTCAGAGCAGTAAAAGGCCAGAAGACATGATATCCTGTTCGAATTATTTGATTATTTAATTGATATATTATTTTCTAGCATCTCTCTGAATAGTTCCATGGATCAGCTGTTGATTTGCATAAGTCTTAATTACAGTCTTTCTACATGCAAGACCAATGAGTCTTTTTTCTGGATTAATTAAAAATACTTTTTTACTCTAACAGGCATGCGTCACCTCCAGGGAACACATGTTCATGCGTTTCAGGGTGACATGTTTCTCACGAAAGCTGCTGAGCAAATAAGGGATGTTAGACTTAGAAAACTTCCAGAGGGACTGAGACAAACCAGGACAAAACCTCAATTTCAGTATGAGTCAGCTAAATGCCAAGGCAGTCCCACAAAAGTTGGGCATCTGATTTCCCTTCTGGTGGAGATAATTTTAGACTGATGTGTTAAATCAGTTCTTTAAGTGAATTATTTCCTGTGCAAGAAGAACCACATGACTCATTATAAATCCATTTGAATGTTAAAAATTTGGAGTAAAAGGGCAAAACCACAGGTGAATCATGTGGGAGAAGATTTCACCTTTTTTTCTTGTAAAAATGCTAATAACAGTAAAGATGTTCATAAAAAAACCCCACAACTAGAAACAACAAAACAACAACAACAACAAAAAAACCAAACAAAAAAAAAAAATCCACAACCAACCAACCAAACAAAACCAAAACAAAAACAAAAAACAAAACCCCAAGCCCCAGCAAAACAGCTCTGGTAAAGAGTCCCCTTGAAAGTACTCCCACACAACCCTGCTGTACTGATGTTAGCTGTGACACACTTCACTTTTTGCATCCATAGGCAGAGTTATGACCAGATCCTGGGCTGATGTAAATCAGCATGGCTCTGTTGACTTCAAAGGAATTGTACCAATATGAGTAAATAAATAAAAAATATCCCCTCACATTTGTAACCTAATAGGGATTTTACTTCAGGTTTACAAGGGATTCCAGAACACAACCTTTAGCACCTTAAGTTTAGCAGTACCTTAAAGTTAGGTACAGTGTAAGGATTTGCTAATTTTCTGAATATAGATTCATTTACAGAAGCAAAATATATCTTTGTAATTTATATCTGAGTTCTGATGTTACTATTTAATTTGATGATCTAAAATGCAGCAGTGTTAAACATTCTGGTCTCTACTTTCCATTGCTTCTCTTGGAACATTCAGTATGACTGAAAAATAATAATGATTTGAAACTCTAACTCATGACAGAACAGTTTCTGCAAAATGATGAAGAGGATATCTGAACAGAAGGAGCCAGTTCAGGTAAGAGAACTGTGCATTTGAAGCACTAACCATGCATGACACAAATTTTCTGCATATTTAACACTACTCATGAACAGAGGTCAGAAGTATTATTTCAACCCATTGCAAAGCTCCTGGTAAGAAATGAATGTAAATAAAGAAGTTAACAGGCTTCTCCCGATTTCTTGTTACTCACCAGATATCTCCTCTAGGCACTGTTTGGCAGTCTTACTGAACGACAAATCCATTTTAGTAGGACTGGTGCAGGAGTCAGCAGGTGGTAAAGAGGTACTGTCATTTTCTGAGAGAGTTCTGTAATTAAGGAAGACAACTGATTATTATCTGTCATTCATGTATTAATGGAAACTAATGTTTCTTGCCCCTCCATCTAGATTTGTATCACTATATGGTGAAAATACCATGAACGTCACATTCTTACTGTGCTTGACTGCAGCTACAAAAATTTGCAAGCAACTAGGAACTCTGTATCTTCACAAACAACCCAGTTAATGCTGAGAAATTTGGAGCCATTTTGTTTCCTCACATTTTCTCTGCAAGAGAGTCAACCAGATATAAGTAGAATCCATTTAAATTGTCACATCCCTGCACATATATAAGGCAATGAAAACTTGTAATTGCTGAAATATTAAGTGAGAAAGGCCATGTGGGAAGAAGCTTATTCAAGGCTGGCATGGAAATCTGGCCTAGATATTTAAATCTATGTGCAGCTTCTTTTGATAATGCCCTTTATATAACTCTGTGGAAATGGGATAATACAAGTTTTTCCATTAACTTGCTAGCAAATACCCCGTGTTTTCTTTGATGGTATATTTCTGTGGATATCATTGATAAATTATAATGGGTACCCTTTGTTGAATACAGTTACTTGCTGCTGCATAATGATTAACAGCAAGAAATACACAAATACATGGATTATAATACAAAATAGATCACAATTATTGTCTCGTCTTAAGGAACAGCTACAGCATCTATTTTACACAAGAACTATTGGACTACAATGCCATTAAATAGCAACACATACCACATTTGTATACAGTAAAAGAATACATGTAAAGATATACTAGCCACTTTTTGAAATAAAATGGAAAAAAGTCTTCACTTTTGGAGTTTAAGTTCTTCTAGCTTTCCTGACATGAATAGCACACTCAATTTTTTAAGTTCTTAAGACTAGTGAAATATTTATATCCTAATTTTAAAATGTTATATTTATAGCTCAGTTCTCAAAATTCACCATAAAGTGTTTCCAAACTATACTCTAAACACAAATATTTAACTCTGTGATAAATGCAGATTTTATAAATATAACTGATAAAAACAGTGACGCATCTCTCAAAATAATTTTATGGCCGCTTATTTTATGAGATAAGTTTCCAGTTAACATTTACTTCAAAGCTACCTACTGAGTGGATTTTTTCAGTAACTCATAGAGTAACTGAGGGAGAAGATATATGGAAAATGGCACAAACACTGTTGTGGTGGAATCTGTCGATTAGAAACATTTAACTCCGACTCTGCTTAGAGAGCAACAGAAACGTAAATGATGTCTGATCTGATGCAGGGTCATTCTTATCAACTTCTGTACTTTTAGGATGCTGGAAATGAACAACAGCTCTATAAAAAACTGTTTCAGGTTCTCGTCTACCATTTATCTCTGTAAAGTACTACTGGAAACACAAGCTGAGCAGGTGTTACAAGATTAACTATGTTCTACTGACCATGAATGTAATTCTACATTTGGTGCTTGAGCACAGTGTCTAAGTAAAAAAAAGCCTACTCTATCCCTCTGCAATGAACACACACTGAAATTCCACAGTCCCATCTGCTTTCCCATGTTGTTTCAAATCATCAGAATGAACGAGGGGTATGTCTACTTTAACCGAAAACCACTTTCAGAGGCCATGAGTGCTCATAAATCCTCCAGTCTGGGTTAAGTGTTGAGACTTAGAGCTGGATGAGTCCAGGGCAAACTATAAGCCTAAAAACACATCTCAGAAAAAAGACACTTACAATAATGGTAAAGGTAATCAGTCTGCACTTTTTTCGTTAAACCCAAATCATGGAGCGCTTGGGGTTAGAGCTGGTTTTTAGAGAAGAATACTGGAAAAAAGTAGGTTGCTTTTAGTATTGTAACAACGTATTTAGTATTGTAAACAAGTAATGTGTGCCTTAAAGCAACTACTGAAGTAAGCTTCAGCATGATGAATGAATCTGTTTACTTAAAAAAACAACGAATAAAAGTTTTCACTTGTTCACAACATTGCTTGCCCAGGTCACATCAAAGCTTTTAGAGATATACCAAATACCAACCAAAGCACATTTTCATTCTTCAGTGTTTTGTTGGCTTTTTTTCTATTTTCAAAAACCTGATTCAGCAATAACCAGGAAGATAAGTTGAAATATACTGTGAGAAGAGATACTTGCAAAGGTTTCCATTCCAAATTTTAGAATCTGATCAGTGTGATTAATTGCAGCATAAAATTCACTTTCTAGGACAAAAAATGATATTAGAATCTAAGCCTTAAGGTAAAAGTATTGAATAGCAAAGATCATATAACACTAATAATTTAAAACTGTTTGATTTAATTTGTAGAAAGAAAACCATGGAAACATAAACCAAATGTAAATATGATGTGGTTTTCTTAAATTTATAAGCAGCCTGAAATAACAGATCTAAGAAGCATGAAATGTCCATTTTATCTTACTTGAAACTTGAAAGTTTAAATATAATGTAAAATAAATGTGGTTTTCTATCAAAACAAATAACGAAGAAACTGCTGTACTGACTTCATTCAGCATTTTTATGTTCAATTTGGTAAAAAAAATCAATGATTCTAATTATCTGAGGCAACAAGAGAAATCCCACAGAGGACTGTCAATTCTGCAACAGTCTAAGTTCTGCTTACTTGAGCTATTTATTGTGGAAGCAATGGGCCACAAGGAACCTGCCCAGTCCTTGGGCAGCCATGATAGGAGTACCCCAAGGAGGAATCTGGGGATAGGGCTCTCATCAATAACTTCTCCCACTGATGTGCCAGCTGCCAGCACTTCCACAGCAGACCTGTCTTTTGGTGCTTGATGAGCTAGGCACCGCTTTTTTCTGGAGTCAGACTTAGCCCAGTCTAGGGGTGAAAGACTTCCAGGCAAAATCACATAGGAGCCTCAGCCCTTGAGAAACAAGGAGGCCCAGGTCCTACGAATGATACAAGAGATCTCTGCAGGGCTGCAGCACAGATTAAGCTCTAGGCAAGCAAACAGTAAATGATGTTCTCATTATCCTCACATGTTGGCCTTAATAAATATCCTCTATCCTCTACCCATTCACAGCCCACTGCCTAAAAAAAATTAAATAAATAAATTCTTACATCTCTTTTGATATCAAGGAAAGTGAAAAGAATTTCAGTTTAGTCAAAACCATTGATATTTCTTCCAGTGCTGTGCATCTGCAGCACAGGTTAATTTAGGCAACCGACATGAAAACAGAACAATCCATTTTCCATTTTAATCATGGTAATAAGAGAATATATTTATCCCCAGCCCACTGAGTTACATGCTACCTATTTGTAACAGCATCAAACACACTTAATGGGACAAATCCTGCTCTTAATCACACCTGCACAAGCTCATTCAATTTGATTAAAATGAGCCTGTACAGGAGTAATTAAGAACAGAATTTGGAACACTACTTAATAAGCTGTCTTCAATGCAGTCAGTCATTTCTTGTCTCTAAGGAAATAGCCAACCTTTGATAAACACAGATAACATCAAAGATTTGTTTGTTTTTTACTTAACATTCCAAAAGATATCAGATGAATATGCTGGGGGTTTTTTTCCAACATCTCTCTGAGGTGCAGCTGTCTTGAATGTGTATCACTATCTGTAACAGACTGGCAGGACCACATCTGGAATATGAGTAGTTTGATCACCCATGTTAAAGACATGTGAGTTAAAATGGGAACAGCTGTAGGGAAAGGCTACTGTGTTGCTTATGGGGAAGAAGAAACTCTTCTGAAAGAAAAGAGACATTTCGGTTTAGGCTTGCAAAAGACAAGGAAGAGGATGAGATTATTCCCTCACATATTTAAAAAGAGCAATCAAAAAGAGGGAAAACAACTTTGTGAGTTACAGGACAATATTAAGAAAGTAATAAATGGGTGCAATCTCATCCATGTGGGTTTTAAACAATTTCTAACAATGAGATGAGTGAGTTTCTGGACAAACTTTCCCACTGGAGTAATGGGGATTAGCTAGTTTAAAATAAAAATTAATTGGTTTATGAAAGGTTTAATATGGTTGCCAGTGACAGAAAAACTGAACAGAATATTCTTTTTTAGTTCTTTATCCTGCATTTTACTAGTTATTTAGTCAGAGGAATAAGGCCATACTTGTCTGTATGGCAATTTAAAAGACTAACTTCAGATCACAAACAGCATGCAACTGAATTATCAAGCTATTGTTTTAACTCAGCATTTATCAAATATGTGTTTATAACAATTTCTTCACTTAGTATCTTTCTTCCCAGCTCTTAAGCCAACACCTCTACAGTGAATACTTCTTGCACAATTACTTGAAAATCAATCAAGCATGAGGAAATGAGAGGATTTTTCTAAACACTGTTTTTGTAAAACTGGTGAGTGACAATGTTTAGCATTACCTATGATTGAAAAATTTTGGTGGTGATTTGTTTTATTTTCACAATAATAATAACAGAATGTTATTCAATAACGGAATGTAAATAACAGAAATCAATAAAGCACTGTACTGTAACTTTGAATCATCACATTTTTAAAGAAAGAGTTGCAGTATGTTCAGCAGCAGAATCTATTAACAAACACAATTAACTAGTAGAATGTCTTTCTCTGAAAATTTAAACTCCACAGTCAGTGACCAGAAGTACCTTCTAGTCACTAAAACTGTACATAAATATGGCTCCAACAAACCCTGAAGATGCTGTGTTTGCAGGATCCATGAAGAGCAGTTTATTTTTTTCCCTAAGCCAATACAAAAACATCCTGAACAGGCATCTGGAATTGAATTTTACTGTGCCTCCAGAGGTGCAATAAGATTGTATCCTCCTTCCCATCTGCCACCACTCTGCACTTCCTATGCACCCTTGAAGCTATAGTCTACTAATAGAATTGTTTCAGTATCACCATATAGGAAAGAAGATAGGAATAAGATTTTAGTATGTGGATACTTATTTATTATACTGATACTTCCTTTCCCTGCCTCTATCTAGTGAACACTTTAGTCCTCATAGGATCATAAAATTTGAGAATTTAAATCAAAGATATTCTAGATGCCATCTGGTCCAATGACCTGCTCAAAGCAGGTCCGGTTATATTAAGTTGCTCAGGGCCTCATTTGTTTGCATCTTGAACATGTCCAATGACAGAGCTTCCATGTCTCTGGACAGCCTGCTCCAGTAATTTGCCAGCCCCAAGGTAAAACTATTTTTTCTAACTTTTAATCAGCATCTCCCCTGCTGTAATATGCATCTGTTGTCTCTTACCCTTTCATCCTGTATTACAGAGAAGAGTCTGGCCCCATCCTCTCTACAATAACCTATTACATAGCTGAAGTCACCAGTTTCTTATTCTTCAGGAAGAAAGGAGTGCCTAACTGGTTGTTGTAGTCCAGCATTGACACTGAAAGAGTATCTCTGCAATGTCCCAGTTCAGACAGTGCTGAAACTTCTTCCAGATGTTGCTATCTTTAAACTACAAATTTAGCTGAAGAACTGAAATTTAAGTGATGCACAACACTGAAGTGCAGCTCAGGATCATGAGTGGTCAGCTAATTTTCTGCAGCAGTTTCTGTGCTCTCAGCATTTCAGGAAATAAGCAATTCCTGAGCTCCACAGCCCCTGGGATTTACACACTTCAGATTCTATATTCCAACCATGAAAAAGAGACCCACTAAGCTCCTACAGTGGTTACTGAAGGAGTCAATAAAACCAAACTGCATTACACGTGTTCACTTACAACTCAACATTCTCCTATTGAAATATTCCTTCAGTTTTAAAGCAAATCCACAGCAAAAGTTGATTGCCAGCATATCATATACTTCATGTAGGGTTACGATGATTTACATCAAATAAGGATTTGCTCCATGGAGTGAGGTGATGTATGTTACTCCTGCAACTGTTAGTTACATTTCTCAATTTGTGAAAATAACGTAAACTTATACAATTTGGCTCATAAAAAATAAAGAAAGGATTGCATACAATAAGCTCTGCTCTATGCAAGATAATGTTTGGAATTACAGCTTATATTACATTTTTGAGCAATGCATAGGAAAGCTAAGAACTCCAAATACTGAGCAATTAAACTGTTACTCTCTTACTAAAATTTTAGCAGAAAAATTCAGACTTCTTTTTTGTTTTCATTAGTGCCTCTTTTTTTCCTGTTTTCACTGTAACCTAGTGAGCACTAACTTCGATGTTACTCTTCTCCATCTGAAATTTAAGTACCACTAGGAAGATAGCTAAATTCTATGGCCCACTTCAATACATGTCTAAGGGACTCTGGCAGATGGCACAATTTCCATCTTTCTCCAACTCTTCCTATGTAGAAGAATGTGTAACTTAAAGTAGTGGCTGGTATACTTTAAACAATTATAGTCTCTTTCACCTTCCTTTTTGTTGTTTTTTCCTGCTGTATCTCTCTTATCAGGCTTTCTGGCAGCTAAATTACATCTCCTTCAGTCTTTTGTATAACTGTTGGACCCTGCAGTCAACTTCAGGGGGGACGCATAAAGGACTGTAAATAACACATTCACAACTGCATTTGAAAATAAATAATCAGCTGATGAGGAAGATGGAAAAACGTAAATTATACCATTTAGATTATCTCAAATGCAACTCTTACTGTTGCTGCTAATCTTTGAAGAGAAGTAATAATCCCATAGAAATTTCCATACCATGGTGTTTAATAGGCATAAAAATATGATGTGATATCAGACAGGGCAAAGCCCCAAGCTGAATGGTGCAATATATCATTTCAGAGTCTCCTAGTGAAACAGTATTTTTGATCTACTGTACGTAAATAAAATACACAACTCCTTGAAAACATGAGTTTTGATAACTATTATAGCATTGCATTCCCTGTTTAAGCCAAATACATGACAGCTTTAAAGCAATTCTTTGGATTAATTTCTTTTACTCGCAAACCTACAGTAATATCTAGGGTAATAATCAAACATTGCAAAGTACATGATATCTGCAGGTATCGGAAACAAACCAGGAAAAGCACTAGCTTACTTATCCTTGTGCTAACAGCCTAAATTGATCAGTAGTATATTGCAGTATACTGCAGTATTCCACAGGACACTGGATAAAATGCACTGTATTTTCACTATATTATACAGAAACTTTTTACAAGAACTGCAGTACAAAGTCACAGAGCCTAGCTATTCTCTCCAGCTGTAAAAACCCCTGCTAGTCTAAATGGTAATGGTTGCTTATTAACTCATCGGTCTATAAAGCTGATCTAGCAGCTAACAAGCACACCTGAAAATTGTGTGTATACACTGTGATGACTGCTCAGAAAACAGTTATGTTTAAAAGCAAGAAAATGTAAATACAATACCCCAGCTTCATGCACATTTCTACTTGCCATATGTCCACAAAAATAAATATGTTGACTTTGGAAATTTTGATATTTTATCCTTGGTTATATTTATATTCCTCTATGAAATCATTGTGTAGTATTACAAAGCCTTTGAGAGTTGTAAGAAATGTAGTTACTGTGTATTTTTGGGTCAGATTCTGCTCTCAGTTAGAGATACACATGAAGCAACCTCATCAAAGTCGGTCTATTACTCTGGGTTTCTGGCATTCC
>NW_009936731.1:153560-219581 GCF_000696875.1 Nestor notabilis
GATCAGACCTTGGCTCTGAGAATTTTATTTCATGTGAGAGATTTAACTTCAAATACAGTCTCCTTTGCTGTTTGTTTGAAGCAAACAGATCATTATTAATATCAAATTTTACTGGAAGATGCATGCTTCTATCGTCCTTTAAAATTCAAACTACATTTTGCTTCATGATGCAGCTTAAAAGAACGATGAGATATCTCCATCGTGCAATGAAATGGCATCAATATGTGGTAAAATTGCCATTAAATAGCACATACATAAGAAAGCAAAGCATAGCTGTCTTTTCTCTCCTCACATATGCACCCTAACACATATGTAGGCCATCCTATGTACCACAGTGCAAATCATCTGTATCACAGAGGTTATTCCAGATATAAAGAAACATGCATATTAAGCACATTCAGTGATACATTTAAAATACACTGCATATTAGAATAAATATAACCTATATTATGCCTTTTCCCCCTCCTGTAAGATTTTCTGAACTGCTTTTGTTCAGAATGAAGTTAAACAGTTTATCATTCACCCAGATTGGTTTTGAAACTATGTTTAGTTGTGTGTAATGATATATATACCCCCTTAGAGCCTACTTCAGCACCTCTTTAATCTCTAGCCAAGATTATCTAGAGTACTACTTACTAACAAAAACTGCCAGTATATTTTGTGTAATAATGTATTTGTCATTTTATCAGATGTTAAATTTACCCACAACTGTCGCTAAAGCCTTCCAACAGCTGACATCTGAAATCATTACTCAAACCAGCCTGCCAGTCTTTCTACACTTCCTCTGTCTTCAGAGCTGTAAAACAATGAAATCTCCAGCTTCTCTTCAGTTGCTCCATCATATAGCAAAATAAATTCAGCCAAAGGTTGATACATTGATGGTTCATTCACCTATTCCAGAGCCCTGGCCATGAGAAGAGGTTGTATCACCTGTAAAAATTAACTGTCTCCATGGAGTTAATCTATACCTAGTTCACACATAGAGCTAAACAGGAAAAGGACCTGCAAAAAGCAACTTTTTCTCTCTGCCCAAAATGTCGAACTTTCGAAAGTTTGTGTATGGTTTTTCCTTTAATATCCTACTAATACTGTTACATACTCTGAAAAAAATCAGCAGTTTATTTTAGGATTTTTTAAGAGAATAGTGTATTTTAAGCAAATATTATTAAATATCAGCAAATAAATGTTGAGATTCTTATATTGCAAACAAGAGTATTCGCACTAGAATCCTGACTCAGCCGTGACCTTTCAAAAGCAGCACAGGGAAGCTATCATGTGATTTGTATTTCTAATCAAAACATCCTGTATTTTAAATGGCAAATATTTGCAATGGATTGCTTTTGTATGAGGTAGAGACTCAGAGTTCTTGGAAGAAATTTTTCATACAGTAACATTAATTAAAAAATAATATTAGCAAAACATGTGCATGGTGCTGTGACAGAAACTGGGAGATGAGAACCATAACAGTGTGATCTGCCTTTACTCTCTGTTTTCTCTCTCTTTCTTAAATGGTAACACAAACCCAATTTCCTTCCATAACCTTACCTATAAATGAAAGGAGCTACTGTGGCAGTGTTGGGGTGACTGTATTGCTGTTGCTGAGGAAGCTGGACAACACCATTTCCCGTGCCTTGGCCACTGCTTGCAGCCATCGAGGCTGACAGAGCTGCGGAGGACCCCGGGGCGGGAGCTGCACCTGATTCCTTCCCTTCAGAAGAAGCAAGACCAGAGGAAGGAGAAGCCTTCTCACTGAGTTGAGATTTTGGTGTTGATTGGGACTGGTTTCCTTTTGTAGTCCTCAGTTTTTCAATCTCCTTACTTCCCGTGCATATGGATGAAGTGCTCTGCTTTCCTGTTGGCACCTTCGATCCAGGTTTTGGGATCCCACTAGAAGATGGTATTAAGCTTTCCTTCTTGGCTGCTGTTGTCTTGCTTCCTTTTGGGATTAAGCTTGCAATTTTGGAGCTCTTCTTTGTAGGTGTTTCAGTGACCTGGTCCTTCTCTTCCTTGACTGTTTTCTCAGTGCAAACTTTATTTTTGTCCCTGTTCTTTTCCTCTTTGTCCTTTGGCTGTAGCAAAGACTTTTTATTGCTGAGATTTTTGCTTCCAGCTTTTGGAGGGGTTAACTTCGGTGATACTTTAGGACTGCTACTTGTGGAGCCACCGCTGTTCACCCCACCACTTAAGACATCCATTTCACCACACTCTGAAAAGATATCATCCTCCCTCCCACTGTCACTGGGTCCTGAGCTCAGTGACAAAGGAGGTCTCAGAGCAGTCCTAGCATTAACGAGCTTGAATTTTTCCAGCATAGATTTTTGTCCAGAGGAAGGGGGCTTAACGCCTTCAGAAGGGGGTGGCTTGAGCCTGTCTGAAGATGGAGTAGGGGAGGTTGCGGGACTAGGCTGCTTCACAGACAGCATAGTAGAGGTTGCGCTGTGTTTGACATTCATGGATTTGCTGCGCCAAGGCTTGCTGGCACTTGGAGAGGGTATGGCAGAGACCTGCTGCTGCCCGGTGCTGGTGGGATGCTGCACATTTCCATTCATGCCTGTAGATGGGTGAGGGCCTTTTGGTGAATCTGCTTAAAAACCAGAAAGAACCGTAATGGTATGGTTATTCTCCCATCTCATGCTTAGGTGATACCATACTGCTCTGGCACTTAAAACACAGTTATATGTGATTCATAATAAATATAATTTACATGTGCATGGAACATGAAGATTGCTAATCGAAAATGTCTTTTTTCCTCCCACATTCACAGTGTTATTCAATACTTCTGTGAGCTCAAGAGAGCCTTGGAAACACCTTACTTGTAACTATTTCCTTATGCAAATTAAACATTCCAATTTAAAAAATTTATCTTTCATAAGTCATAAAGAAGTTATTCCAAACACTTGTTAATAATAAGACACTGAGACATGGAAGAAAAAAAGAATGCTACAATATTGAAAGAAAAACAACCAGAGAAAAACAGCTTTATTGTTTAGTGATTAAAAAAAATCCTAGAAAGCTAAGGTTTGTTTGGTTTTTTTCTGTGGGGAGGAGGACGACTGAGTAATACTGAAATTAAATGGATACAATCAATATTCATTAAAGCAGAAAATGTCAGGTCACTATACCATACTATGCTTTTTTGTGTTGTTTTATGTACAGTTAACAACCTTTAGCAGCTGACTTGAGGAATTTATCCCAGTGCACTTTCATAGGTGGGAAAAAAATACATCAATGATTTCACCAGTGTCAGTAATTGAAAGTTATAGTGATATGTCACCTACGTGGATACAGCAACAGTAGTTATTTTGGGCGTGAAACTCAGGTAGGTACAGAAAGCTCACTTATGTGGCTCTGGTATATTCACCACATTTACATCATCCAGGAACCTCAGTGAATCTTTCAGAGTGAAAACAAGACTCCTTCTGCAAAAATTAAACTATGTTAACTGCATGAAAGAGTTAAGCTCAGATTTCCAAGACATATCTAAGTATCTAAACACCATTACTCTGGAGCACCAGAGAAATTAAGCAGTAATGGCAATCAAATATATGGTACATAGCTATTTCACCAGACAAGATATTTTCATTTAGTTTATCTATTTGCCATTCAATCTAGGGACTGCCAGTGAATTAGGCATAAGCTTGCTTATAGTGTATCAAATCCACTGCAAGAAAGCCCTTGAAACATGCAATGTAAATATGGTTTATCCAATGGGAAAAAAAAGTGCTTGCTATGTTGCACACACACATGAAGCCAAAGTCATGCCTTGGGGCCTCCCTGTCTGAATGATACAGTAAATGAAGACACTGAAGACATCTGTCCCCTCAGCATGGAGTTTGAAGTTACAGGTCATTTTCATTTTTGCAGTCTCAGCCCTAAGGCCCTAGTATGGATCAGACTACCCACCTGGAAGTCTGAAGGCCACTAAGACACATGGGAAAGGGAGGATTTTGAGCATCCTGAAAGGGTAACTCTTTTTTCTTCAACAAAGACAGAATGCAAACATAGAAAAATTTACTTCTTTAAATAGAATTATGTTCTAGTTTGAAAATAATAATTAAAACATTGGGAAAAAGTAACACAACAAAAATGTAACAGCTTTTACTTGCTTAACACTATCAACAACTGGACCCTAGCAGGCCAATCATCTCCACCTTCAATAGATGCTGTATACTTCCATCTGCACAGAATTTTTCATGTGCTCCTCAGCCTGATATGCAAACTCCACAGATCTAAATGAGCACAGTCCACCTTCACAGAGGCTTTCAAGTTGCTTTGCTGCACCCAGTTACTAGGCAAGAAGACATTAACTGGTAAGGGTTGCCTCAGAGAATTTTTGGGGACAGGTGAGGTTATGGCTTGTTCCAAAGCTCCAGGCAGTACCACGCACATGGAGCAGCTCTGGTGGGCAGCTGCAGAGCTGATCCCTCCCTTGTGACCAAGCCAGGAGTTGTGGCTGGGCCCCTGCCATTTTCTGGTGAGCCTCAGATCGTGGAAGAGAGCTTGGGGCCAACAACATCTGTTGGAAATTACTGCAGCCCTCAGGCTTCCCTAATTTATACCAGGGATCAGCCCCATGGCTGATAGCCTAGTACTGGGTGTGCACAAGGACCTTCTTGCACACATCTTGCCTTGCATTAAGCTTGCCTTAATTACACAGGAGGATTGGGATCTTTAGCTATCCCAATAGTTTTGCATAATAACAATTCATAATATGCATAGCTAATGCAGAATACATGTAACAGTCTGTGAGCAGCAGGATGCCACTACACTGTTGTATTAACTCTGTCACATTTGTATGGCTTCAGGCTATTAGTTTTACTACAAAAAGAAAAAAAAAAGTGTTCTGATTAAAAAGAAGAATGTATCCTTGCCATATTTCCTGCTATGTATTAAGCTCACTGGGGGGAAAAATAGTCAAGAGTTATTTCCTGTTCATCAACAGCTTCTTCTGCTACATACACAGCAAAAAAAACACAGTTTCCTTGAAACACTGGTACTTATTTGACATAAATCATAAACAGCATCAAAAAATTACAGAGAATTAGAATTTGCTTTTAATCATCAATTTAAAGTGTATCCTTAATGTTTCCACAAGGAACGTAGACTGCACGCTTTCAAGAAATACTGAGACACTGTCTGTATGTTTAAAGAAGTGGAATAAAAAGATTTATCTCCCCCCAGCCTAAATTCATTACTTGAAGCTGCACATCATTCATTGCGTTCTGCACATTCAGTTGGACTTGGCTTTAGTCGTTCATTAAGTGAAATCTGTCCCCACCTTGTGGTGATTTTGACACAGAATGAACCCAACTTATGACAAGGATTTCATACTTCTACAAACTAAATTTTACAAGCAGACGGTCTTCTGTTTGCGGCCTAATTCCCTTGTTGCTGAAATGCATAATCAGCTTGTGGTGAAAATAATTTTGCATTCTCTTTGAGAGCTCAGAGCTTCAGAGCTCAGCCCAGCCTATGTGGGGAAAGCAGAGCAGCAACACCCCCAGGTGTTCAGTGGAAAACCCAAAGTTTCTGCTAGAACCCAGCAAGACCAAGACAACAGAATGGACATTTTCAAGCCCGCTGTTCATAGGCTGTTGCACAAATAAAGGGCACATGTGGGGTTAAACTTGGGCCCAATATATAATCAACCTACTCTGTCTGCTTGTCTGTAACCTTTGCTGTGTTCTGAGCTGTTGGAGAAGACAGGACATCTGCAACAACAGCTCCCTTGTTGCAGCATAGTAGGTACTGATAACTGAAACATTCTGTGAAAGGCACACGCCCGGATTAGAGTATCCAGTTTTAGTCAATCAAAATAAAGAAGGTTAGTAGAAAATGAAAGAGCTCCAGGGGACTGCTGTAAGGATGTTTGGAGGAATGCGAGGTCTATCTGGTGAGATTAAAAGAATTTAGGTTGTTTAACAGTCCCTTTCCTGATGCCCATGAGAATGTAGCTACCTGCCATCAGCACAGGAGGAGAACACTACCATGGAAAACTGGCAAAACACTGGAACCAGAAGAAACATAAAGAAATTAGCTATAGGTGTACATACTGGCCACAGAGGAACAATTATTTGCATCATGAGACAATGTTGTTCCAGGACATTGTTTCTCAGAGTTGGTATGGGCAAAATAACCAAGTACTTTTGAAAACAAGTTTAGACAATAAACAAACACCATTTTATATTATCAAATTATATTAAAAACTCCATGATATGGAGACCCTCATCAGAATTCAGATACAGTGTCTCTAGGCTTTAACATGTAAACATTCAGTTTTAAAATTTTACTTGAATTAGAACATTATTTCTTTGCTGGACTCAGATTGCTCTGGGTAAACTACCTTGCTAGCAATATAATCACTTCATTCAAATAGTTTCATTTTTGTAGTTTTATTTTCATCTTTATTGTATTGTCAGAAGCAGATAGATGTGACGTGACCTAGAAAACAGATGTGTTCTTTGAAACCCACCTATAAGCTGCAAAGTCCAGAAAAAAAATGAAAAAAAGGTCAGCTCGCTAAAGCTCCACAGATGAGTTTCAGCTAATGGCATGTTTATTGTTTTGGCGCATTCTGTGTTCCTGATTTACCCACAGCTACACAGAGTTACCTGTGTCACAGCAATGGGTTGGATCAGTGAAAACTGGGCTGTACTCAATAAAGGGCAAACCTGCATTTTCTCAGGGGACCTAGTTTCCTACTGTGGGAGCTACTCCTTAAGCATCATTTAAAGGACATAACATTAATGACATACTAAATAATGAAATACTAAATAGAAGGCCCATATAACATCTTATTTTGGATCAACTTCAAGTCTCCTTTAACTCTGTGTCTGCATATTCATTCCCCACTGTGACTGAGTTGGAAATCATGTTACACAGGAACGGATTTCAAGTATTATATATAATAGGATTAAGAAAAACCTTTATGCTGTACATCTTTTCTTGGGTTTCATTATAGCTCATATAGGAAGGTGTAGTAGAGAAAAATGTATCAAAAGAGGTCTGCCCTTGAAGAGGTCTGGAGGTACCAACCTCTAATGACTATTTACCTAGTACAAGTCTTCTCTTTCTCCAATTTTGTTGCTATTTTGCATCACTACTGCAGATTACAAGTAATTTACTATATGATCTATGTTTCAAAAATTGCATGCTCCAAGCATCAGCATCAGCAGCAAAATTTGAAATACAAGGTTTACTCTGTGTGCCAACTGTAAGAAGAAAACCAATTTTTCAATGTATAGTGACACTTCTTTTTAAAGAGGTGTTCACTGCTATCACTATTGTAAGGGTTAAAGTTTGTTTCCAAATAAATTCTTAAAAAAAAACAACTCAGGTCACAGAACATCCTCAAATACTTAAAAAAATATCAAAAGACTTTGAAATTTCATTGTAATATGTAAACATTAGCTACTGTAATAATTAAATTTAAAATATAGCATGATTCAGTTGTTTTGCTCTTTAGGCAAAGAAGTAGCATGATGAATTTAGCTACAGGATCTCATGTGTTCTTTTAGGGTATTACAAAAAAAATCACTTTGCTATCCTTGCACTCCCAGCAGTCATTTTCTCTAATTAACTTCTGCTTTATACTCTAAAACAAACTTGTATTCACTTTAGGTTATCATGTAAAATCAATGTTCTTCCATTCATTCTGCTGTTTCGAAAGAAAATAGAGCAGAGACATATCAAATATAGTACTCTGTAGTTATGCTGCATTACATTTTCTATATGCTGTAAAATGAATTGAATGATTATACACAAGGCAAGCGACCCCTTATCCTTTTGCAAGTGATGACTTCACTAAAAATCTCATCAAGATTTTCATTCTCTGCTGTAAAGAAATGGGAAAGTAAAGAAATCCATCATGCAAAACCCCACATAAATGTGCAATACGAAGCAAAACTTAGCAGCCAAAAGACAGTTTCTAATTAACAAACTAAGAATATTAATATCTACAAGCATGTCTCACCTTGAATCATTTCACTCACATATTTCAGTATCAAACTTATGTCAATACTATGAAGTAATTCTAAAACCTAAACTGCTGTACGTACCTTCACTCAAGCAGCCACATCTCCTACTTCATAACTTCACTATCGTACTTGTGAACTATACAGTGTCTGCTCAGTTTTCACTCTGATCTCTTTCTAGTTTTAGCCTGGATGTCTTGCCACAAACAAGTCCTTAATAAAATAAATCCCACTACAGAACTATCTAAAACATTCAACCCTGATAGTAGAAAATAAAGAAATAACTATTGAAAGCATGGTTTTATATCTTCAGATACAGCTAGGGGCAAAGTGTATTCATCAGAATTTTGTAAAAAAAAGTCTGGATAGCTGCCTGTTGCTTGGATGAAGAACATTCACTGCATACTTGTTCCTCCCACAGACCCCAAGGATGCAAACGGGTACTATGTATATTGTATCATTTTCAACTGTATTCTAACCCAGAGATATGAATAAAATGCTGTTCATTACACAAAAGGAGAAAGAAATGGGATAGGGGCTGGATTAGTTACACAACTCAGAAAGCTGAATTTTGCACGTTATTTTTTCTGAGATAAAGCCTGAAGAGGCACATTTTCCAGGAAAGCAGTGTCAGGGTGGGAGAAATGGACCTAGGGATCTCAGTTTGTTTCCATAATGGAAGTTCATATTTAAAGGAGGCAATTACACATGAACACTGAATTCAAATCCCTGCAAAATTTCATTACATTTGACTTAATTTACAATCCTCTATTCAGACATACATGCACCAGATAAGGCTCTGAAGGAACAGAAGCATTAAATGTTCTGATGCCAATATAATATTCTGATTCTTATCCATTAGCAACTAAGATTTCAGTCCCATGAAAATCATGTTGGTCTTCCTTTGGTTATGAATAGAACTGAACATGGACCAAGAGTATAGGCATCCAATACAGATTCATTTCTACATCAGAAAAATCACCCAGTGATATTTCCATGAAAGCGGGATAAAACATAACATTTTGAAAGTTTTCAGTTCTGAAGTTTAATCCCAACTCAATCACAAGTCCTAATTCAGAGTTCTATCTCCGTAGGTCTTCTTCCCAAGTCTTCGACCCTTGTGGATGGATTCTTTTGGTGATATTTCCTTTTGTTCCTCTTGTATGTTATGCAAAGTAAGCTTAATAACTTTTAATCACCTACCTTTTTCGTTTCCATTTGCATATTGTGGAGGCTTGTTTTTGTCAATGCTGTTAAAGCTCTGGCTTCTCCGATTTAAATTAGAAGCTCCCTGGACTTTGGTACTGCTGCCAGCAGCTGGCACCCTTGAGGGTCCTGGAAGCCTGGAATGGCATAATCAGAAACCATTTAATTTTATGAGATGCAACATATAGAGGAGGCAGTGTGCAAATAACAGACCATAATTTAAAACCAACCACTGAAAACAACAATTTCAGGTAAGCAACAATGAACAGGAGGATTCAATTAGTTAGACTCCACAAATGAAAATAAAAGCTTATCCTTACACACACAAAAGGGAAAAAGATGCTTTCTAGAGTCACAAGACACGTAAGAAGATGCTTTGCATTTGCCATTAACATTGCTAAAACAGATTCACCCTCACAAACCATTAAAGTGCAATATCAACTTTTATTTAAATCTGTCACTTTTGAAGAGGAAATGTTACAGAAATTGACTAGAAAGCACAACAATACGCAGTGGAGAAGTATTTTGTATGTCTTACTCTAGTAAATGTTTCACAGCTGCGTTTAGCATAAAAGCTGCCTTTTTAGTTATCTTCGGTTATTTTTCAGAGGACTATTGGCTACAGCACTTACAGCTTATTATTTTAAATGAAAAGTATTGAAAATACGTATTTTAGCTAGATGCTACAGATGCATGGATACCTTTTAGACAGAAGTATATAATGTGGACTGTACAGTTCATTTGTTAGTATTTGCTGCCACCATCTGAACCTTACTGTGTGGCTATGCTAAGTTAAAAATGGAGGCTGTTGTCCCTGGTGTGTGTAATCCTGCATCTTTTTTCTGTCTGAATCTGTACTCTGATATAAGATTCTTTAATACATTCTTACTTCAAACTTTCTGCAGCATCTTTGGGGACAACCCCACTCCTTCACAGTTTTGGTATCTGACAGACAAAATGAAATGCTAATATCAGCAAGAGGCTTTTGCCATAGGAGAAGATCTCTCTTCTGTTTCTCACTTACTGGAATGATATGATGATCTTAATAGTGGCAATAGAAATTACATCAGAGTTATCAAATTCTGTTAGTTTCACTGTACTATGGAAGAGCAGCATCAGAAGGGAGAAAAAAAGTCACATTACAAAGAATTAAAAAATGTTAGATTCCTTCCAAACTTTTGTTTATTTAATATATTGGTATAACAACAATGCTCAAATCATTTTATTTTCATTAGTTAACATATGTAAACAGCTCCACTTTCTCTTCTTTTACCAATTTAAACCTTAGAGAGCTAATCCACTAGTTATTTTTATGGATCATTCTGGCTGCCAGCCTGCCCTGCTAGTCTCTTTGCTGAGCCCAGAGCAGACTGTCTCTGCTCTGCAGCTGCACGCATGCTAACCTTTACCGTGACCCATGAATTCGAGTAATCTTCTGTTCCCTGAAGAATGTACTAAAACAAACTTAAAAATCCATTTGCTCCTTCTCATTACCCTAATTTGAAAGGCAGTAAGAGCTCTGACATCATTTGTCAAAGGTAACAAAAAAAGCAATGACAAGGCATGTGCAACACTGAAAACTCTTATGTTCTGTTAAAATATAAAATAGTTCTGCATATATTCTGCATGCCAGAATTCGAGAACTTGCCACAGTAAGCACGTTATACATGAGGTCATTTGCTCTACACACTTTCCAGTTTACCTCATTTGCTGTCTTTTTTAATTGAATTCAGGTTTTAAATCGCTGTAGCAGAATCATGTTAAGCAGCTAAGGAAATGCAAAGAGAATAACAAAAAAGGGACAAGTCACATACCTCTGAACAGGCTTCGGAAACACTGCCACAGATTTAAAGTATTAGACAATAAGACTGTTAACCCCAACACGTTGAATGTGGACAAGACAGGGGCATCAGCAATAAGGAAAACTGAAGACCTATAAATGCAGGTGCAAAGCAACTGGACCATGGTATAGCTCATTCCAAGCTATCACCAGCAACTCAAATTGTGTTAGTGCGCTATAGTGCAAAATGCAATCTTTATTGGAGATTATGCAGTTTAGAGTTCATTGTTCTCACCAATGAACTGTACAGCAAAGGTATAATTAATGAACACATTATCTCTCCCCACTAAAAAAAAAAAAAAAAGAGAGAGAAAGAAAGAGAGAAAAGCTAGAAACAAGAGTAAGCTTTAGACCTCAGTTTCTTTCTTCTGCAATCTGGCTTGTAGATTTTAGTGCTCACAGAAATTATAAACTAAAAGTACTGATGAAATCTGAAACAGGTCAGCTCCAACACACAGCTCTATCAAATTCACTGCCAAAACAAAGCAGCTTGTTAGTGGGGACTGTGTGCAGGCTATTCTTGATGGAGCAGAAGTCTTGGAAAAGGTTCTTTTTTTCTGCTCTATTTTGTTTCTGCATCAACTTGGCTCTGAGAATTCAACCTTTCAGGTGGGTTTGCAAACCATCTAGTGGGAATTGGGATGGACTCCCAAACTTCTTTTCACTTATGACTAAAGTAAGGATTTCAGCCAGAGAGCAGAGAGCACTAAAATCACCAACTAACCCTTCACATCCAATATTTTACATGCAGGATACAAAGATGCAGGATACATAACAACTGGAAATTTTACTAATATACAGTACAAATCAGCTCCTTCCAGTCCATACAAGGCTTTCCCGTGGCAAAGCTCATAGTTGCAAAGCTTGCACACATAACATAAATACACATTGTTTAATGTCTGCTTATGTCCAAAGGATAAAATATCAGTGGGCATATACTTGCTTGAGTATCACTAACAAGCAATAAATTAGAGATATTTAACTGACCTAGAAGTCTTTTTTTGACTGGTTGCAATTCCACTGTGATTAGACTGAGATGCATATCTGGCTGTGAGACTGTATGAGAAGAAACAGAGAAATTGAATTAAAGAATTACTTTGAACATGTATAGAAAGAACACACTTACCAGCAAACTATGAGTTAATGAATGCAAATTGAACATGAATAGAAAACACAAACTAACTGGCAAAAAAAAAAAAAAAAAAAGAGAAATAATGCAAACATGCAGATTTTTATGAGAGATGTAATGAACAGATTATGAAATAATGTATATTGTCATAACTTGTCTCATTATCTACAGATTATTTTAGAAATAGTGAGAGCAGATTTCAGCAGTGACTGAATTACTGAAGCCTAGCTCAATTCACACAGGATGCACCTCAACTTTGTGCCGTTTTTCATCCACAAAAAGTACTAAGCACAAATACACAGCTGCTAGTTTCTCCACCAACCTGACTGAGTTCACAGTGTGGTAGTTAGGAATGAATTTGCTATACAAGATCCAACGCGGACTCAGAAAAATTCCTGTTGAAGAAAGGTGACCCTCCTGACACTAGAGTCATATGGAAGAAGCATCTCTTCATAGTTTCCATTACTGTTAGAGCAGCACAGGTCATGTATGTGATACATTACCCAGGAAATGAATCTGAGGCTTCATTAGGAAAGCCCTGACTTGTGCTTAGACTCACTGTTAAATTCCATAGGAAAATGTATCTTCATCTATTAAGGCATCCAAATAGTATTTCTGCAACAGAACATATGCTGAGCTACAGGGCTAAAAACCGTATGCTCTTTTTCACACCCAACAATGTGTCCTTACTAAACAGCAAATTTATGCCTCTATTCTTTTAGACATTTGCATAGGGGATATGTCAAGTATACAGCCAAGGTAAGGCCTCCTGCCAAGCAATTTTGGCTACATAAACAGGTGCATCCTTTGGGATCCACACAGCCTAAGGATATAGACAGGTGGCTAAAGCAGGTGCAATCATAACATCAAATTCCTTGCATTATTAAGGAAGTGATGGAGAACTGAGTAAGCAGAACCTTTGATAGTCACAGATTGCTTTTGTCTCTTACAGTTCTACATCTTCCAGCAATTCTAAGTAGCAGCTGAAACCTCAGTGCTCTAGTCCTGACTTTATATACTGAAAGTATTATAAGAAACACATGGTGGTATTAAGTCTACCAGAGGAGTGTTAAGCAATTTCTGCTGGTTCACTGAACCAGATAGCAGGAGTCTAGAGCAGATGGGAGAAGCCCCTCAAGTGGCAGAAAGGTCTTCCCATACTGGCACAGCAGTCCTGTAGAGGAGCAAGGGGAAGGCACAAACCAAGGGACAATGTGAGACTTGAATGGGATGTGTGATTATTGTTATTTTACCAAATTAAACCCCAATAAAGGGTTCAGCATTAACTCTGCACCTGGCAATTACAAATGGCACATGTGCACATGGCCAATATAGAAAAGAATACTTCCGTCTTAAGAGGGCAAGAAGGAATCATTCAGTATATAAAAGTAGCATTCAATTCCGTGACATATATCTTCACCAAAATCCTGAGAGTGCTTTTTTATACAACCATGTCTGTGGGAATTATAATAAATTATAAAAGTATATATCATTTTTTCTATCTAGTCATTAGTATATTTAACTATATTTCATTTACAGCTATCTTTCTTAATAATATCTGGACTTATGATAAAAATGTGACACAGCTTATTTTGCTGAAATTGCTGTATTTGTGCCTGGTGTAATAGCCCTTCTTCTGATAACATCTTCCACTTGTGGTTTTTTTCAACATATTTAAAATGAAGGAATCTAGAAATGGTTAGCTGGTTACCTGCATTGACTAACCTAAGAAGTTTGTGAGAAAAATGGCATGTCAAATAAAACCTTAGTGTGTTTATGTTGTAAAAGGTAAAATGATACACAGTACGATCAACACAGACAAGTGATCTGGAAAAAGAGAGTGAATAGGATGCATTGCCATAGCATATTATAGCTTTTCAACCTCAAGCAACACAATTCCAAAGTAACTGGATAGATCAAATAACTTAATCTGAGTGATGTTGCCAAGTTCTTGCTAAACTAGTCCACAGACAGACTGCACCTTTCTTTTTTTCTTTTTAATAGCAATAAATACACGAAGCACCTATCTGGAAATGCCTTCTAGAATCTTTTCCTTCTATACCTAGGACTCCACCCACTAGCAAATTCATGCAATGTCAGCCTATAGACTGCTTTCAGACTTTCCAGACAGGCTTGAAAGACACTGATGGATGTGTCAATGTCAGTAAAGCATCCTTTCCACTGTGAGTGAGTAAATTTATTTTCCAAAGTACCGTGACAAATCAAAGGAGAGAACTTCAACAGCTCATAAACCAGGTGCATCAAGTTCCTAATGACTTTGGGTTTTCCTTCTAATTAGCACTTGATGTGCTGGGTCGATAAAAGCTTTGCACAGATGCCTGTTTCCCAGCTGCTGGCCCCACTATTTACAGATGTGAACTGCAACACAGTTGCAAGACTAGACTTCAGTCTAGGACTCTTCCAAATGTATAAACAAATATTTACCTGCTGCCCTCTACCCAACCAGATAATTGTCTGTGGGTAAGACCTGTTAGTTAGGAAAATAAACCTGTTTTGTTTAAATCAGTTATTTTTTATGCTTACAGTTCCACACAGAGGTATTATAAGTATGTGCCTGCAAAAAAAACCAGCAAATGCACATTAACAAACCAGGCAGTACAAGTTTAACACTACAGCACTTAGGACAAGGAAGGATTTACTTGTCAGAGGGACAGAAAAGGGGATTTTGAAAGCCTCTGCTTTTGAAAGGGTCCTCCAAAGACCCTTTCCACCAGTCTCCCCCAACGTGGTCACAGCTTGCACTCCTCAGAGGAGCCACAGCAGTCGCCTGCAGAGCCCAGCCACAGTGCATTAGCAGGAAGGGAACATACAAACTACAGAGGAGACCAACCCTGACTGCACAGCCTGCAGGAAACCCTGCTACTCCTAAAGCTACAACCCATCATTACATTGCTGAAGGGAACCACAACACTGGACCTGGGCCAGGCATCATGCTTAGCTCTCCTCTTCCACCTAACACATCGGGGAAGAGAAGGCAGATGCTCCTGGTTAAGCAAATCCTGTTCAAAACAGGTAAGATGGCATACATGAATATGATCCCAAATCCTTACAATTCATCTGAAGTCTGCAAACTAGCTTCCAGGTTGAAATCAAGCCCCAGTATTTTCTCTTCCAAATCAGGGAAACATTAGTCAACACAGCAGATACGAAACAGTGATAGTGGGTAATTTTGGTTGCTGGTCCCTTAATTAAATGCTGTGAGAAAATGGAACAAACATTCTCAGACTGCTCAGAAAGGCAGTTCAGCACAGTGGTAGCTAGGGTAGTACTCAGAAAGTAGGTACAGAGATGTCAGAGACTATAGTGACCCTGAGGTGCTGATGGTGAACACCAGCCATGCTGGTCACAGGAACCAGGACTCTGCACTATGTACACCCAGTTGCACTGAGGAGCTATGCACCATGTTCCACCTAGAACTGATGCAGGGCATGAAGCTGCAATCAGGAAAAAAGGGTTAAGAAATGGTCCTAAAAGGTGTAGGGGAACCTAGGAAGTCAATGTAAGGTACAACTCTAAAGGTTCTTAAATGCCCTCCCACTAAAAATTAAGTGAAATACTCGACTGAAATGGGCAAATAAGAGCAAAGAAGATGAAGAGGGAATGCAAGTGACTGCTCAACACTGTGCTAAACACCCACGAAGTCTGTCTTGCTGCTATGCAAATAGCATGGATCATCAAAAAAGATGCAGCCCCTTGAAAGTGTGTATACCATGTAAAGCTGGAGGATGAAGCTTCTATAAACATTGATACAGAGCATGAATCAAGCTGAAAATAATTTAACCTCCTTCTTCAAAAAGAAACCCATGCAGCATCACCCTGAATATTGTCAACTCTTTTTTAAAGATCAAAAGGATCATGTTGCATTTCACTGTCATTTTCCTATAATGTTAAGGGCCACATGGTGCTTCTAAAATGCCAGCTATGTGGTCTGTTCAAACTAGACAAAAGGCAAACGGGTTTGTAGTATGTAATCAAAGTCTTTCTACCTTACCGGCATACTTGAATTTTAATATGCTGTTGATCTTATAAAGTCATATCACCAGGGGATTGCACTCCAGAATGATTCAAGACTTTACTATTAGAATGATTCCCTGATAAAAAGCCCCAACACCCTAGTTTTAAAAGAATGCATTTTCAACATAAAATTTTCCCCAGAAGGTCTTGATTGTGCTGTACAGATTTTTTTCTTTCTCTTTTTATTTTCTAAACAAGCTCCTTGGCTGCATAATTCTAAGCAGCCTGCCTCGCAAAAAGCACAAGAGATAATATTTTAAGATTCAAATCCAGGTGTGCCTGGAGAAATGCCATAGAAAAGGTAAGTTTCCAGGCTTCTCAGCATACCAGTCTGGGCAGGCGGAAGGTCCCTGCCTGCTTCCTTAAGCGGACAGCCAAGGAACACTGAGGAGGAAACTAAAAAAACATGAATTTTCCCATAAACAGTATTTTTCAAGCATTTCTTTTGCCTTTTTAGCCCAGTCTTGATGAATTAATACATGCTTATATCCATGTATAGGTATCTATTCATGTACACATGTATATGTTAAAAATGTTATTTATAATGTTATTATACATAAATGTTACATATCTATATGTATTTTATAGATATATCTATATTTTGTATTTTATAAATGTATATTTTATATATATATATCAAACACAGAAACAAGAGGAACTTTCGATGGCTCAGGCAGTTGTAGCTCATACCATGTCATCTGTCCTGTATTAGGTGGACATTTCTCCTTTCCGCTTCTTGAACTTCTGGCATCTTATACAAGAAGTTGGTCTCCAGCTGATTCAGGCTTGGAGGTACTAGTAAAATTGTGTTTTCAGTGTTATCCTGTTGTTCACAGCTCAAACACCAAAATGCAGATAACCTAGTCTTGCATTAACATTCATGTTCTTGCAGAATGTAGTGACTTGTAATAAGAACAAATCATCTGCCACAGTGACCATACCTACCCTGGTCCTAGCATTTGTAGTATAGGCATTTTGTGGAACTAATGAAAGAATATATGAATCACAACATTAAAGAAACAAAGGGTATATCAAATAATAAATGTGCTACCCAGCTACTGTGCTTAACCTGTAGCTCACTTAAAATAATGCAGTCTTTGAAAAAACACTTTTTTCTGACAAATTGCCCAATTGGTAACCGTGTGCTGCCAGAACTAGGGCTAGGCTCTTAGGGACTAATCATACCCTAGTATGACCTTATCGCCATACTATTTATGATCTTGCACTAGAATATCAGATGATCTGCACAGTAACAAATGCCACTATGCTGTTGCACAGTTTGATAGAATAAGACTGTAACAAAGTTTTTTCCTAGAGGGAATGAAAAAGGGGGTGCCAGAAAGCCTGAGGCTGTCAATTCTTCAAACCTACGCTCATCTTCCCTTAAACCTTTTCACAGTTTTCCAGAAAATGCACTTTCATTAATGCATCTTAAAATATGGTTGTGATTCCTACAAACCAGTCAAACAATTATCATATATTTAAGCCTGGTTCTGCCAAAGGTATTAAAGTACATTTGCGAGCATTTTGTTTGGTCTCCCCATTGACTCTAAAACAGTAAAGAGTTATGCAATATAAAGAAATTACAAAACATTCTATCAACATTTCAGCTATACTTCCATAAGCATTTTCAAAAAAGCAGACCAAAAATACAAATATATATATAAGAGAATTTCCTAAACTGCTAATTTATCTCTTTTAAGTGTGGTGAAATTTAAATACTAAAAAATCCTCTTTTTTTTCCACTTCTATTTTAATCCATTTTCCATGTGCAATAATTGTCATAAACAACACTCTGGAAGTGTATGGATCTGAGGCTGTTTTTTTTAATTTGGTAAATGAAGAGAAGAGAGCGTTATCTTCTCCATAGCACCTGCAACACGTAATGTTATTTCATTAACTGACATCTGCAAAATGACAATATGCAGAATATCACATTTGTTGCACAGTCTGTAAAAATACTAAGAGATAAAAATTGACAAAAAGGACTGATAGTAGCAAAGAAAGTAGCAGTACAAATACAAAACTGACTTAAACGAAAGAAAAAGACTCAGTCACACACTGCTATCAAGGAATCTCTTAAGGAATAAATAGGAACAAGGAAAGAATATTTTGCTTCAGAATAGGTAAGAAAATTAATCATAGGAAAAAAGAAAGAATGAAGACAGTAATAATTCAGTATGGCTCCCATTGCACTTTACATTTATTTAAATTTTATTTGCCATATACATAAAACCATAGGCAACCTCAAATGTTTGCAAGACATCAGAATTAAATAGGCCTGGGAAAGGAAAAAGTGCATGGACACACTTGCATCAGATTTCATTTTCAGAGAATGAGAAGAATTGATGAATATCTTTGGAGAGTGAGGGTAGAGCAACAAAGAATGCCTGAAGGGAAAGTAACTATATTATGAAGCTTCAATTCCTTCAAAAGGAAAGATATGAAAAGTTGGTTCAAATGCTACAAGGACAAATGCAACACTTCTCATTGAATTCTACGTTATTTGGATTAGCAACAGGGAAAATTATGGCCAAAACACATCAGAACTGAAACATAAAAAGTAATGAGTGGCAAGGGAGACAAGTGCCAGACAATGATATCTGAAATGCCCAGGATGAGAATCATCACTAAAATAGATTAAAACACTCTTTTGGAAATTGTAAGAACAGACAAGAAGAAAAGATGGCAACCACATTTTGAAATGCATACAATACAAGAGGCAGAGAAAGAAATACCATTCTCAAGCAGATGGCAGAGGTTATTTATAAACAGGAGAAATCAGTGTACCTATGTGTCACAGGTTCCTAAAGAAAATTTTCAGTCAAATATAAGGTACTTTGCAGAGAGGAAGAACTTTAGAACATACTAAATAACACAGGGCAGGAACCAACCAGTGAAGAACTAGTTTTTCAGGATCCATCCCACAGAATTATATAAGAAGGTAAAAGATAAAGCAGTTTCTGAGAGGTTGGTAGTGAAATGGGTAAATAGGAAATGAAAAGTTTGAAAGAATCTATTCTTTAGGATAGATTTAGAAACTACTGAGAGGCTATAAAATGCCTTACAATTTGCATTTTATTATTTTCTATCTAGTAGGTTCTATATTATAGCTACAGAGAAGACCATTTGTTTTGGAAACTGAAAGTCTGTTTCAAAAACTCCCTTTTTCCCCCTAACTTTAAGCTTAAGAAATATTATTAGATACCTTCTAATATTAGAGAGGATGGCCTACAGGGAAGGAGTACGTGGCAAATACATTCTTGTTATTGCATTGTGCTGCAGTTTTTGTGTGAAAATTATTAGAAAGGTTAGGCATTTGCCATCATCAAAAAGTAACTCTTTTGTGTACGATAATTTCTAAATCTGCCAAAGGAAACAGAAGTATGTACTATGAAACATATAGGGCTGATGCATTTTTGCATGCTAATTCAAAGTATAGCTATTAAGTGGAACTTTAAGAAAAAAGAAAAAAGATTAATAAACTATGGCTGTAATACTAATTTGTATGAGGCTATGAAGGTGTATTTTTCACAATATTCTGTCAAGATAGCTGTGGCCTAGAAAACTCCTGAAACTACAGTAATTCTCAGCATGTAATGACAGTTATATCAAATGCGTAAATTAATTTCATAGCATAGCTATGGCATGTGCAAGAAAAGCCACTTTTCCTGGTAATCTATATAGTGCTTATCAGAGGAATAAGTCTCTTCTCTAATTTATGCAACTCATCATTATTATATATAATCTATTTACTTAGGTACACAGTTAATTGATTTAATTGGTACACAGAGATACCATTTGCTTTAGTTACCTGCACTTCAGAACAATGGTAGATGAAGGAGCTTCCTTCCTAAAGTTCATTTCATTGGGAATTTTGAGGACTGTTATGATTGCGTCTTTGAGGAATAGAACAAAATGGGCCCAAAGCTGGTTTTCAAGATGGAAAAATAGCACAGTTAAAGTACAATTAAATCTCTAAGGTCCATTTGAAAGTCAGCTGCTGCAGATCCTGGTGCAATCACATCAAGCAATTCATTCTGCATCATCTCCTAGATAAGTAAAAGTACGCCAGATTAGACTAGTAGCAGTTTGTCTGCTTAGAACCTTACTAGAAAATAGGGAATACAAAGAAGAAATCTATCTTTTCCTAAATTTTCTTCCTTGCAGTCATTAGATAATGATTCTGTTTTGGTAAAAGCAGGAACTACCTACCTGTTTCTCTTCACTAAAACCAAATGGATAGGAACAGCAAGAGCTAAAGACAGTGAACAGACTTGGTTCATTGCTTTCCCTCCATTAACAAAGGAAGACACGTGACTATAGGCACATTCCATTTTTTAGCCTATGTCGGTGCAATGCACTTGGTGTAGACTGTTAAGGTTACATTTTAAACCTGCAGAACATTGAAAAAAAGACCACCTTCTAAATTCAGAGTGGTGTAACCAAGACTGGCATAGAGATTGCCAGAATTTTGGCATGGATCTATTTAAATTCATAATCATAACCACTACATTTGCATTACTGTATTTCACACAGCACAAGCTGCATGTCCAATATGCTTAATTTTTTCCCTAGTACTTCTGAGAAGGAGGCAACTTGAAACCCAGTTGCTTGCGGTAGTTATATATGGAACTGCCTGTAGAAATCAGCTACCTAACTTTGTTTATATGCCTAAGAAAACCAGGGTGCTCTTTTAATATAACAAATTTAACAAAATCCATCTGGACCTCAAGCTGTGCTCATCATTCCTGTACGTGATAAAATAGTTTGTCCGTCTTGGGGAATTTTGCTGACAGCTTACTGAAACCAGTTACTGCCTAATCCATAAATGAGACAGAACTTCTTTCATCCACATGTGTTTTCTTTTAGTATCTGGGTGGTTGAAAGATCATCACTGCAGAAAGTTTGGATGTATTGCTGTGATAATGGAATCCACTAGCAAAGCAAAGCATAAAAATATAATGTAACTATTGTTGTCATCTATCTGTACTGACAGATATAAATAAGGCCACCAGCACTGTATTTTTTTAACTAAATCTCGAAGCGGCAACAAAGTCATAAGAACGAAGAGCCTACTTCAAATTTTGAAGAATTCAATTTCCATAGTTAGTCATACAAAAATACAGGAAATTTTAGGATAAAAAGAAATTGGAAATCACATTTAAACCCATTCTCTCCCTTAGGTTACCATTCATTATCTACCACAGATTTCCCACTAATTATCTAAATAATTTTTAGAGTTTTTATACTTAGTGGTATGAAATTATAATTTTCCATAAATAAAGAATATTCTTTGCAACAAAATTTCATTTACCAACCTCCTTCATAAATCAACTTCCTTCATTCTTTTACATTTAATTTGAAATGCTGCTGTTGGCCCGAGGATTAGATAGACCAGTGATACTCTTTCACATGCAGAATCTTGCTCCCCTTCTGTGTGCGCCATTTTCACAACTCTGATCTTAGTTATAGACAGATTCCATGGGATTAGGAATGTTAAAGTATTACCACACTGACCAAATCTAGATAACTTTGTTAAGAGCCTACTGTAGAAAATTCATTATCCTCCTATGCAGACTTTACACTAAGGGGAAAGCGGCTCCTCCATTGTCCTGGGTTCAGCTTAAACCACAACATCGACAAATCAGTTTAATTACATCCCTCATCTGTGTTGTCTCTTGTAGGAGATACCAATTAGCTAGTCATCCAAGGACAGCTATCCTCCTGAATTAGTCTCCTGAATCCCCCATTTCTGCACAAACTTAATTCTGTCAGTCTCATAATTTTCTGATTATAACCTTTCACTGGGGCTTCTCTTTGTTTACCATATCAAAACAACCTGGCTATGAAAGATGCAGGGTCCTAATACCACTTGCTGTGCCTGTTTCAGCTTTTGTTGGCAAAGGGCCCTAGCACTCTCTCGCTGAGATCGATACCAGAGTAGATAAAGTAGGTTGGCTTCAGTGGCGTGCAGAACGGGCTCACACCTAGTAATGATCACAGGCATTGATGATTTCTGAGGACACCACAACCCCCTGGGAAATTGAGTAGAAATTAAGTAATATGCTTCCTATACCTTCGCTGGAAATAATAAAGATAACTTTTCTGACAGAATACTCTAACCTAAAGTAACTGCAATTATTAAGACATAGTTTCAGAGACTTAAATTACAACTCAAAATGTGACTGCTTACTGAATATTTTTAAAAAGTACAAAGTCTGTAGAAAGAATACACCTTTTTTCAGTGTATATGTTTTAGTTTTGCTTACATCTCTGCACACAAATGCGTACATATCAAACACACTTAAATGCATACAGTGCCTCAAAAGAACAGATTTATTTCTCAGGTGTCTAGTGCAGTAAAAATATGTGAATCCTCAAGTCAAGTAAAACACCTGTAGGTATAAGACAGAAGTTTATGGTGACAAAAATCAACCTTCTATATATGTGTGTTTGAAAACAAACAGAAAAATTCTTGCTTTCAGTTTACAGATAGGAAATAAGAAAGACGGTATCAATCTTGGTGTAATATTTTTTTAAAGAGAAACATTTTGCAGCCAAAACACAGATATGAATAGAAATTTAATCAAAGAATGAAATTATTTTAAACTCCTGCCATTGAAGTAGGTCTAAAGCACACTGATGGAAGCAGAAATTTTGTTAAACCAGCCTTAGATGTCACTTTATGAAGGCATGAATGCTGGGGTTCTGAAAATGGAATGACTACCTTTCCTCCTAATTAGGTATATATAAACATAGCAAAGTAAAAGAGGAGAAAAAGGTACTGAAAGACCATACGATCTTGGGGAACTATAATGAAAAGAAAGCTTTATAAAAATTTCATCCCTTCTTTGCCTACCATTCCTAAGCAGACAAAGGACTAGTGTGCAATCACCCTCTTCCAAATAGTGAGAAACTGCTATGCTCTAAGCTTTTTTGGACAAACAGAATTCCTTGCAATAGTGGTGATGTATAAAGGAACACAGTAACTACTTTTTTTATTAAACATTCACCATGTGTAAATTAGAAAAGCAGGAAAAATTCCAGTTCTTCAACTGAATTATAAGCAAAACCCATTAAACAAAGGTATTTACTTGAAGCTGGCTAAAACCTTAGTTCCACCGATTAAAGCAGTGAACACTTGTAGACCTATGTTCATAGGAAAAATAAATAATTTCTGAATCACAGGATGTTATTGCTTCTTATCCAGTACTAAATATCCTTCAGAAAGCATAAATTCAACTTCAGAAAATGCTCAGCATAGTCAGATTCTTCTAGGGTCCTACCATAATTTCCTAAATTACACGTTAATAGTAAGCTTCACAGAGAAAGCATACAAAGACATTAACTTTCAGTAGCAGAGAAAGAAAATGCATTTCAGATCGTAATGCCCAAGGCAAACATAATTTTATCGTCATTTTTGTATCAAATGAGGTAACTAAAATGTCATCAGCAACATTTTCCTATAAACATAGTTCTATAACATTCCTAGTTTCAAGACAAAGATTTCTATTAGGCTGAAGTGTGACATTTTCTCAGTCATAGACGTGTATCTTTTATAAACATGAAAGTGTAATTAAGATATGGATTCAAGAACCAAAATTTCATTCTGCTAGCCTGATACTTTTAATCCATCCTAGATCCTTGATTTATCACATTCTGGACATACAATTGTTCTGTAAGAACATAAAACATTTCAAACAAGGAAATAATAAATCAAACAAGAAATAAACCCAACAGAGCAATATCTAGAACTCTTCATGAAGAACGCCACTTTACATAGCACTGAATGTGAATGCCTTTTTTTAACTTCCCATAAATTATAAGTTGGACTCCATTTAAAGAGATACTTTGTTTAAACTGATTCTTTTGCCATGGCTTGTAAGTAAATACCTTCTCAAAATTTTCAGCCTCAGTCTGAAAGAAATGTAATTCGGCAGTTAAAGATTCTGCTGAGTGCTTTGCTTTCCTAAAACTAAATCATAAACTGACCACTTAAAAGAAACAACTAGGTTGAGGCCATTTCTTTTCCCTTTCGAAGAGCACTCAAGCAGAATTTGGCACTCAAACCCAGAATGTGTGGCGATAAAAAGAGTTTATAACAAATGAAAGTATTACTTATGCCTTTTACCCATGTATTTTGCTAGTCATTTGAAATTGCCTGTTTAGATTTGGAACTGGGTATGTGAGAAAACATGAAAATAACCAGTATACTAACCTCATGGTGTGCTAATTGTCTCTTACTGTTCAAAGGACAGTAGAATCACTATTAAATGGAAAGAATGCCTTAAAATTAATTAAATTGGGACTAACTTTACTTGAGAGTGTTCTCTGCTCCCACTCTGCCTTTAGTCCCAAGAAACCCAAGCTTAATACCAAAACAACACTTAAGATGTTGTTTTCCTACATACATTGAAAAATAGCTTAAAAAAAAGTGCCAGTCTTTTAAGTCTTAAAAACTGAACCTGGGACAGTTGCTTAATTTTTTCAGAAAACTGTCTTTTCTTGAACAGAAAAATAAAAGGCTTTTACACCTGAGAAAATGAAACTTTTAACTTACCTTGACTGCATATCTTGGTGTGTTTTTGACTGGCTGATTTCAGCTGGAGAAGGGACTTGCTGTTGTAGCTCCACCAAAGACTGGTAGTACTGTTGCTGATGATGTTGCTGCTGTTTGTACCGAGACAAACTGAAAAACAGCCCTAAAATGGCTTTCAAATTTCCATTCCTTATTTCTATTTTAAAAATAAAAAAAAAAAAATAGAAAAAAAAATAGAGAATAAGAAGTGAAAATACTGTGGGTTTAGACTTCAGTTTTGTAAGAGTTTTATACTAAAACATCTCTGTACATACCTATAGCTACACGTTTATGCCTTATATCTTTTCATTTATCTCCTATATCAGGGACATGTTAGGTGGCACTGATAATTTGTTGTTATCTTTGCTTATTTATGAGTCATTGTTGCAGTAAATGCAAATCCCTATAATGTTTTCATGATGAGTCTCATGTACATGGTCATAAAAAAAGAGTTAACCGAACCCTGGATAACATACATAATCTGAAATGAATACTCCTGCCTCAACACGGTACAAGTATTTTTAGTAAACAGAGGAGCATCTACAAAAATCTGAATTCTTTCTGGCCTTAGGTACACACCTCTTCTACCTCATGATTGTAAATGACTCTCTTTACTTTTGGGGCAAATTCTGTGCACAGTGGGAACAGTGACTTCTAGAAAATAATCAGAAAGAGGAGATGGTAACAGTCTTCTGAGTGAGTACATACCCATTCCCACAAATTTGCAAGGAACAGGAAAGAAGGAGATTAATAGAAAATACTTACTAAAAAAAAAAATGACAGTAAAGTAGATGATTACATCTTTGAACTTTTGAACTACATGATTTTCTAGCTTTCTCTTTTACACAGCTATTACTGATTAATGAAGACTTCAAAACTACAGCTGTCACATAAAGCTAAAAGAGCTGCTCATGTGAAATTTTGGAGGCCACAGTAGCATCCTCATGTCTGCCATTCCTTTCTTAGTCTTTCCCCAGCCTGAGATGAAGGGTTCAAAAGAATAATGTTATCCTTTGTTCATAAAGGATCTCTGTGTCAAAAAAAGAAGCCTCAGGAGGCTTTAATAAAATTATCTGCAGCACTTAGGCCTGTTCGTAACCTCATTATTAATTTTCTTTGGCACTGAACTTCTTGTGAAAGATTTTCATTAGACCTATAAGTCTTGTAACCTAACATGCAACACTGCAATTTTCTGCTTTCCCTGCAAATCTAAATACTGAGCTGTATGTGCTATGCAGCTTTCTTAGGTCATTTTGAAAGCAGAATTCATAAACAATGACTGTTATATTTGTGTCTTTTAAACAATCTTAATTTTCTTTCAATAGAATTAGGTGAAATGTTAGCACATACACTAACAGGCCAGCAAACAGTGGAGCCCTTAAGGTGTCAACCAGTTCTTCAAAAGCAAACATAATCCTGAACACAGGAATATACTTTGCAAAATGGAGATTTGTTCTAAGTATCCGTACTTTCACACTTTCCTATGAAGATGCTGCAGGATCTTTGATTCCCTGTGAGATGACCAGACATACAGAAGAACTTTCTCAGAATTAGAAAGCTTTCCAGGCAACAATGACTTTAGCAGTCATGTTGCTTTCAAGGCAGATCATTATCAAGGAACACAGAAAACTTATATTGAAAATAATCTTAAAAAAAACCCAAAACCCCAACAATAAACCCACATACCTTTAAGCTTTAAGCTGCTCTGATTCTAAAAGATTTTCTGTATGTGATACTGGTTTATTTATTCTTATGATTTTGCATCACTTAATGCTCAGAGAAAGAACCCTTTGTTATGTCCCACTCCCAATTTTTTATACTAAAATTTTGTTCATTTTCTGTTTAACCACATTTTTTACTGTTTCTGAAGAAGGCTATCAGATTTGAACTCATTTTTCTGTCCTACTTTTAAAGTAGGAAAAGGTTAAAATTGGAAGATATCTCTTAAACAGAAAAAAAAATCCAGAAGCTTCTAATGTGTACTAATTACTTGAAGGGGAGTGGAGTGTTTTTCTTTGTAGCAAGCTGGCTTATTATTTATCATTTGGGTTCTCCAATATAGATCTTGGAGTCAAGATTTGAAAATTATCTTTGTTCTAGATCTCCTTGCTCAAGTCTCAAAATGAGGTGGGAAGCTGGTTGTGAAATCTTCAAACCTTTTTAAGATTATTGTTTCCTGTTGCAGAAACTTTCTAGTTATTAATAAATGACCCAGTAGTAACAAGACACATTTACCAAAGCCTACTGCAAACAACAGACTTATCGTTTCTAAACTGAATTGATTTTAAATATAAATGTGCCGACAAAACACTACGAAGGTAACTTGACAATTTCATGATTAAAAAAAAAAAAAGTCTGTTTTTCTCAATTTCTTCTCCTCAAGAGAAATTATTTCAGGATTGTACATGCTAAAAATGGTATATTTAAGGAATTCACACTGCTGTGAAACTTTGAACTAATATAATTACAAGGATTTTAGCAGATTTACACCAGATTCATGACCAACAGCAAAACAGCAAAACTACTATTAATCTTACTTCAGAACACATGGTCTGTCATATAAAAATTCAGTTTTGAAGATTGATGAAAGTTTTAAAAAATAGCCCCTACATTTAACACTTTTTAGGATTATTGCTTTTAATAATATTTGAACTTAAGGGTACACAGTTGAAGTTTCCATCCTACTAAAATTTTTCCAAAGCAAAAGAAAGTTATGAATAAAGGAATGTATTACAGAATGCACTCAGTTTTTGATTTAACAAAGAGCAGAAAAAGTGTCATTTGCTGTGTCATGCTATTAAACAATGAAGAACATTCTCATAAAATAAATTCATGCTATTCACAGATTTGATTGTTATTTTATATACAAGTAAAACTAGGCTGTGCTTAAAAGAATAGCTCTGAGGTGAATGGCAACATGTAAATGTTCAGTATTCTCTTGCATCAACCTATCTACAGTATATACAGAGGTTCTTTCAAATCAATTAAGGAGCTTTCCATAAATGGACAATCAAAGTGCATATATAGTATGTACTGTGGCCATGTTACGCTTCTGCTAAGGTACTGGAAAGGTGAAGCTGGTGAAAGATAACTATTCTGCGTTAATTTCAAAATCAAACAGCGGTTACCATTCACAATTTTCTCTCTGTATATCTTCTAAAATTCGATCGAAATTACCATCTCTGGGAAAAAAATAAATATTTTTCCTTTAGCTTTTAATTGTGCTACAAGCAAAATAAAAACACAGGGTTACATCTCATTAATAACTATAGCCTTTAGCTTCCACAGAAGTCAGAAGGATTTTGAAGGTGCACTGCACCTTGCTGAACTGCTTAATTTGTTACAGGACAAATGCTTGTATACATTTTATCAATTTACAAGATAAAGTATCCACCTCACTTAATTCTACATACTAATTAAGGCTATCAGTATTTTAATGGTTTTAATTTAATATATTTATTAACTTAGTTGTGACTGTATTAGGCAATCACTTGAGGTGACTAATATAGCAAACAAGGCTGTAATAGAAGCAGCAAGACCACTCTTTCACTTAACATATGACATCAAAAGAATACAATAATCTTCAGACTCATCCTGACAACATTACTACTAATAATAAATCTGCTTAAACAAATAGTCTTCTTTGGGTTTAACTAACTGACCAAGATTCTCATATCTATGTTTGTTGTCTTGAATAGCATGTATGAACAAGTTAAAAAGTATGCTTAGGAAATTCTGTAGCTATCTAATATTGTGGAAAGAAGATGAAAATATTAATATTATTGCAAAAAACAGTAGTTTAAAACACTGTCTCAAGCTTCATAAACATATTGAATTTCTTGGTTCAATTTCAAGGGAAAATTAAAAGGTAACTCACTGTCACTGATCTATATTTGCAGGCTGTTCAAGACAGCTGGAGTTTGGTATTTAGGTGTAACTAATTTGTATTAAGAAAATTAGTTTTCAGAAAAAAAGCACAATTATTTGTTCTGATGATTGGTTTCTCTTACCTTCTGCAGAAAGACCTTGGACATTTACGCCTCTGGCTGCCAGAAAGCTAAGGCAGACATCAACATTCTCAATCTGCAATATGAACAGAAATAACAAGCAGCATAAGACTATTTGACAAAATGTAGACTTGCAGGGAGGGAAAAAAAAAAAAAAGAAAAAAAGAAAAAGAAATAGCCCAGGAATGAATACTTTACATTCATCACATACTACAGCTCTTTACCAAAGTTTAACAAGAATGATTACTGCTAATTGGGGAATTGATATAAAGCTTTCATTGTCCACTTTGGTGCTTAAAAACAATTCATAAATGCCCGATCCAGAATGGCATGCTGGCAAATCAGCAACCCACCTACTTAACATAAAACTGGATTTCATACGCTACAAACATGCAGCAATGAAAGCACCCATAGAGGATTAGACTCTGAGTATATGTTGGTGACTGAGTTAACTGAAAAATGTAAGTGAAAACCTCCAACAAATATGTTAGCAAAGGTAATTCCGTGGGATGATGTAGAATTCTGTGAAAATGATGTCACAGCAGAGGTTTATTCTCAATTTCTTTCCTTCAAATCTTATGTTAAATAGTTTTAATGTATTTAATATTTATGCTTCTAGAAAGATCATTTGCCTTGTAAAGGGCAAGGTGCTGACTTCTGTTGGTGGTTTAGAAGTAATCTTCAGTTACCACAGAGAGCTTTATTTAGGTAATTGTAGATCAATGAAAGGATAAAACTCCCGTCTCTAAAAAGAGTAATCACAGGACTTATTTGACTTCTTTCATGTGTCTTTTTAATAGATTTGGTAGACAGGATGTTCCAAAAGGTTCTCTTGAGTCACCATCCCTAGCTGGTTCCCCCAGTCCTGCCAGGATCTATGAAGGAAATAACTATAAATGTAAAATCCTTTAGCTAATAACTTTGTCTATATATATGCTACTATGAAAACAGAAAAAATATGTATAAAGAGGTGTCCTATGCCAAGTGCTTTCAACAGACTTGATCTTAAAATATATTTTTTAGGTTGATGGATTTTTTCAAGGCAATTAGGACCACAAAAATAAAGCAAAACATTTAACAATATATTTTAGATACCTATTTTTGTTGGGGAACATTAAAAAAAAAAGGCCTAGTCAACACCAAAACATAAGCCTGCAGTAGATCAAGTCACACAGTTAATTTTATTTGAATGTTTACACGTTTTACAATACCTCATATCAACAGCTTTCAACCACCAAAAACATGAGGGGTAAATTCATTCCTTGAATAAAAGCTATATGATCCTTGGCAGTACCTTTTCTTTCCTAGGAGGAGAATCTTTTCTTGTTGTTATTTTTCTGTGACTGTAGTTCTGCCATTATTCTCAGAAAATGGTATTAGCAAAAAAAGAATATAAATATTTTTACTACTGACCCTAGAAGTATATGTTACAAGCTCACACAGACTGTCTTGATCCACAGGGATTAATTATTAAAATATAAATACCTGCAAAATGTTTAGATATGTGCTTTTTAAGGGCAATAAATGCTACAGCATTAGTAAATACATCTTTAGAAAAAGCCTTTTCAAATATTTGCTACCGTATAGAGAATGATAAATAATCTCTCTCCTGAATCAAGTAAAAAAACCCAAAAAACTTCCAAAAAACCAACAACAGAAAGACCCAAACCAAACCCCAAACTCCACAGCTAACACTAACTAAAGTTACTGCAAAACAAGTTTACCATGAAGCTTTCATAAATTTGTTTGGTGGGTGTCATCAATTCGCACAGCTGAGAATGTGGAATAACCATTGCAAAATCAATGGGGTTACTCCAACTGTGGCCCAGCACAGACACCCAGAATTGGACTGCAATCCAGGCATTGACTCTGTAATTTTCTTAAATGTTTATGTAGTTTTACACCATGAAAAAAACCCAAATTAACTAGGTTATTTCATAAGATGTAGAGATGTGATACAGCTAAGTCAGTTGCAAGTTGGCTGTAGCTAAAAATAGGAAGATCTGGTTCTTCCTCACCTCCTCTTCCTCCCAGGTGTGGGGCCCTGCTGCTGCCGCTGCCTCTGCTGAGCTTCAGCACTTCTCTGAGCACACCGGGAGCTTGCTCCGCACAGAAAACTCGCCCAGCAGAAAAGGCAAACGTATTTTAGTCTCTCCAGTTTCCCGTGCAGTCAGATAAGCACAGGAGTCAGCACAGGGGAGGGCACGTCCCAGCCTGAGTGAGGCATGGTTTGGGAGAGGAAAGGGGAAGTGGGAAGGAGGGACAGGCAGATGGTGCCACTCCTGATGACAGCAGCAAGGCACTGGGCTGGCTCAACCCTGACCTTCAGCTACACCCCTGCATCAGTCCTGAAAATAATGCACACGAGAATATTTCTACTTGACCTTTAAACAATCTCAACTACATAAGAAAACAATTTGAATGGAAATTTTCCTGTCCTGAAGAATTTAAAAGAACTCAAGATTTGTTGAGTATTAGCTGTATAACTGAGTGTCTCTTTGAACTTTCAAATCAACCATAATTCAGAATCGACTACTTCTAAGATGGGAAATTTTGCTCTACAACAAAGTACTGGAAGCCAAATTGAAAGAAAAAGAAAGAAAAAAAAAAAAAAAAGAAAATTGTCAGTAGCATCCATCTCGAAATAACTGAAATGGTATTTCCTAGCAGACCTCCTAGTGTAGCCAAGATATTTTTCATAATGGGCACGTGTCCTCTGCAGCAGTTCAGAACACATTATTTATTAGAGAACATTTAAGGAATAATGTGTTGTGAAAACATGTCAATATCTATCCGCAATACTGAACACTTAGTAAATAGTAAGCCTGATACATTAAACCTTAAGATACATTTAAGGTGAAAAATACCCTAATGTCACCTGGTTACATTTTTATATACATATTATATACAAACATCTATTTCTACAGCATGTGTCTTTGAAGTCACATCTCTTGAACTCTCAGACAAAACTAGTCATTACCATTAATACAAATGACTCAATATATTTCAGAACTACAAAGCAAATTCTGTTTTGCTTCAAAGTTCACCAAGAGAACTGCAACAAAAGCACTATGTCCAAAGTCATCCCTCTTGGTGGTGGTGTATGAAGCAATAGCAGCGGCCAACTTTCAGACAATAGACTGTGGTTGCACTGTTAGCCTTATAATAAAGTCTTGTTTTGACTTGTGAATTGAGCAAGTTTGGTGTGGCAACTCACAGCCACATAATACATGGAAAATGTCAGAAAATAACTCTTACAGTTAATTTTCTGATAATAAGTGCTGTTACTACACAACTCTGAGGAACTGTTAGGAGATTCAATGAGACATGCATTAATACATTCTTGGGTTATTTTCACTTTCTTTCCTCTCCAGTCTAGAAAATATTAGCCTTAAAGTTGTCCCATTTTGAAGCTTTCAGCATGTCTCTAAACATTGCTCTAATTACCTACTTCTTGCCTTGGCAAACCACAGTTATTCTTTGAACTCAAACCCTAGCAGACCCAAACACTTTTTATTCAAACTTACTAACAGATGAGAGTAATTTTGCAATTACAAAAGTTCTGAGAGAATTCAAGCAGCTCCCACTCCTCAATACTGTTTCAATCAAGAGTGGTATGAATCCCTGAAGTCCATGTTTATTTAAGTAGTTAGTGGTGGGCTTATTATACACTGGGGTAAACTCTTCCTAGAGCTGACACTGCATATCTAGAACTCTACCTGCTTAAATATCAAGGGCTGAACATTTTGCAGTGTAAACTTAACATACATGGGCAAAAACCAAAGTTTGTATCTTATATATGCCCATAATTTTGCAGTGAATTTTGCTTGCAAAAAGTACCAGTTTATAACAGAGATAATGTTCATCAGTATCACAAATAGTATCATCAGAATTCCAAAGTGTTGTAGCAGACAATATAGTTCATTACAGTACAGAATTCAGGATGTAGAGATTGAATCCAAATAGTACATATCAAGATACAGAAAATCAACTCAAATTTGCACATTTGCTTGTACAGGCAGATGTTGCCAAGATCAGACTGTTGGTGAACTCTCCATCACTGTCACTCCCCAAATTTCATTGTTCGAGACACTTCAAGTTCAGAAGAGTGGAAATTGAACCTTAAAGCTTAAAACCTATAAATGTGATAAAGAATTAATGATATAGTAGACCTGCATTGCCACGTAGATATTTGTTCACTTAGCTGCTCAATTAACCATGTTGAAAGTCAATCAATACTAGAAGAGCTTGCTTTTCAGAGGTAACAAAAAACTAACTCTGATAATATATTCACTTCTTTATGAAAACTCAAGAATAATTCTGAAATGTAGCTCCAGCATGGTGAGTATAGATAAACTCAACTAAGAGGATGATCATTTAGGAATTAAGATTTGTGGGCATCATCATCATTTGTTGCTACTCCAATCTCTGGTGAGCAGTTTCCCAGATGGAGTGGAAGAGCTGATTTTACTCCAGCTCCTGTGATAAAGAATACTGGTGTTATCAGGTAGATAACACCATTTGATGCTTTTTAAATTAAGCCTATGGAGTTATACTTAAAATATATTAAGCTTCTTTCATAAATAAGATCCTTTTAATATTGTTCATACACACAGCAGTATGAAAACAGTATCTGAAATACTTACACCATAAATATTAGCGATCCCCAAGGTATTTCTATACTCACATTTTAAGGGGTTATAGTCCAAATGATGATGTACAAATAAGCAGAAATACCACAACCGTGACACTATTAATAAATTATGTGGCATACAAAAAAGATACATTGCAAATCTGCTGTAACATTTTACATTGTGTAGTTGTGGATAATCTGCTTTTGACTGGAAGCTATTTGAAATTTTACTGACAGAAATAAATCACTAAACCAGACTGTGGGACTTGCAAATAGACAAACAGTAGTACTTAATACCCAGCAGTTACCAGACATACAGGAAGAGCTCATTTGTGGCATTGTACTCACCAGTGACTCAACATATAGAATATGTCCATTTATTATAATTATTTTTGCTGTTACCAAGATTGGCTTTCATCTTTTTTGTCTGGCAGACAACACTTACTTCAATTCCAAACATAAATTTAATTGTGAGATGCTCAGAAAACAAGTAATGATGACTAATACAGCATTATGTTTTGCTGCATTTATAAGAAGCTCTGAAAAATATAGTGGTATGACTAACTCTCTCTTGTTAAGTTTACGACAATATAGTTCAAAAGCACATACAGACACATACACATTAGTTGTTACTTGCATATTTTGAGATGGATTCCTCCAGAAGAATGAGGCATCTTTATAAATATACTGCCATATTATTGCAGAGTGTTTCTATACACATATATGCTCTTCAAATACTCAATTATTTTGGCAGCAAACGTAAAACAGTAATTTCAGTTAGCACTTCATTCAGTGCTATCTTCCACAGCTCTGTGTGTGTTTTGACATTCTGATTCATGACCTTAAGCCCCAGATAAAATCTGGCAAAGGATTTGCTCTGTAGTTTTCTAATGTTCCTGAGGGCTGATTAGGGACACTCATGGAAATAATAGTTTGCCACAGAAATCCAGAGAGTCAAACATATACTCACCTTCAGAACACAAAACCTCCATAAAACTCTTCAGTATTCGTTGATTTTTTTCCAATACCAATATTAAATAGTATTTCTTTGAGATCAGTATTATAGCATTAGACATTCTGTGTCACAGTGACTGTATTTGAAACACATTTTATCAGCAAGATTTTTTCCTAAATTTCTCCACAGTATTGACCTGAATTGAGAGACCTGTGTTTGAGTCTTTCTTTCCCATGATTATTCATCACTAACAAAATTTGTGGAGGTCAATGGATTTAAAAGAATGCAAAATTAGAAAATAATTTATTGTTGTCACACAGCTCATCCTCATTCAAGTTCTGTAGCACTAGTAGAATCAAAAGTCAAGTAAGAATATAATTCAGGCCTTACAGGTAGCATCCCAGACTCTAAATATTCACAATACACATGCTGCATAAAATGAATAAAATGAAAAATGGAAGAGCAGATACTGTTTGTCTGTTTGACTTTCATATGGACTGAGCATGGGAGGAGACACACTAGCTTTTGAATTCTGGCTAATTTATTAGTAGTAAGTGAAGTGCCAGTGATCTGGTCTTAATTGCAGGCTCTGAAAAGAACAGAGATTCAGGCAAGCAACCAAGATACCTTCCTGTGTGGATAAAAGCACTTTTGCTGCAGACGAGCTGGTGAGAGAATGAAACTCTCCATAGTAGACTTAGTTATATAGAATGTTCTGAAGAAACTGTAAATATTTCCACGGGTGCATGGCCTAAACTCTGATCTTCCCTCGCTTAATAGAGAACAGCATGAGAATTGGTCATGTACACTCTCACAGACACCTGTTTAAATGTCACACACAAACATGTTACCTAAAAGGTCTAATTTTTTTTTTCCAAATGAATAGTCTTGAACAATTCGCTATGCCTAAAGCTGTTCTCAGAGACTGAGGACAAGTTTATTTCACTTTCTGTTCTTAATTGACTCATCCATTGCACATATTGTGACTTGTTGACAACTCACTTGTGGTGTGGGAAACACCCAGATTTTTTGTTTGGCTCGTAACTTTGTTCCTTATGGGTTTTTTTCCCAGCTGGTTTCACTGGTTTGTATTCCTGTTTTGTCTCTCCTTAAAGCAAAGGGCTAGAAAGCTGTAAGTTAGATATGTAAAAAGGACATGACTGCAGTTCTATACTGACATATGTTTTATCCTCAGTTTTATCACTAAGATTATTTAACAAAGCCAGACTTTATAAACCAGCCAGGAGGACAATCAGCCTTTTTCACTATGTACAAATTAGTCACAGGCCCAGTATTTTCTTCACCAAAAAAAAAAATCAAACAACGTTAGAACTTTCTCCATTTCAACCAAGTGTTTGAGTATACTGCCTGCTTTGAGTATACTTACTATCACACTTGCTTTGTACATATCTATATGTACTATGATTTTGTAAGGCTGCGTATTGGACACAAACACCCATTTCTGGTTGATAGCTGGCTTATACCAAGGAGGTTCAACTGAAGTCAAAAGCATCTTTCCAGATTAAAATTGGTATACCAAAATGGATTATCCAGTCTGATGTCTTTATCCCCCTGACTATCCATTCTTCAAATGCCAAACTTTCAACACTTTGTGAGTCTAGGTGATTCTTAAATGATCACTGAAGCAATATTCAGTAATAAGAATCGTCTGTTCTTCACTTGAAAACAGATGTTTGGCATATCTGAAGGTCTGCACATGTCTTTAGAAAAAATTGCAAAGATCAATCAAAGATAAAATCAAAATATAGAAAAAACCTTAATTGTACATATTCTGTAGTGCAGAATGTATCTAATCTATAAAAAGTATACAATTATTTGTTATAACATGTTAAGACTTAATTGTTTTTAAAAGTACCACTCAGTAATCTCAATCATTATGAGAAACACCTACTATGCCATGCACCCCATTCGACCTGGCATTGTTATTGATTTACCTGCTTTCTGTGAAAAGCTGTCACAAAATTCTACTAATAAAATTGTTGTAATATTTTCACTAAACTGCATTGCTGTATTTATCCACAATAGTTGATTCCTAGGTATTCCAAAAGGAATGATTCTGCTGCAGAAGATATCTTCTTTTTTTTTTTGTTTTCTCCTCAAATTTATCTATACTCTAGCTAGAATAAAAGAGTAGGATTAAAGACTTTCAAAAGGAACAATGTGAAATAAATTCCTATGGACTTATTTTACAAGTATTATAATCGAACTCTAACAAGCAGACTGGTTTCTTATTATATTGCACAGGTTAAACTAGTTTAACACATCTGAAAGCAAGCCATCTCTTTTCTTGTCTCTTGCATATTTAAAGTTGCTTATTAACATATATATGTGTTCATACTAAATTACTACTAAAAGTTTTTTATTATTGTGCCAGACTGTCTTATATGAGAAAGTCCTTATATTTCCATCAAGATTCCCTGTGAAGAAACTGTATATAGTATTATTATCTAATAAAAAATATTTTTACTACTACTACTACTACATAAGGACATTTATTAAGAGCAGAGAATACAACCAGTTCTTAAAAAAATGGAAGTAAATGCAAAGGGAAAAAATGTGGCTCAGACTAATGCAAAATTTAGTGACCTGACTAAGGAAACTCTTCAAGTTTCACATCTATATTCTCTGGGCAAGATACTGGTATGGCAGGCAGCACATTGCACTGTTCCCTTAACCAAAGGCTGCTGGGACTGTGTGAAATTTGCCATGAATTCTCAGTTCACCTTGTGGAAATGGGCTGAAGGAAAATTGGGAGATAAACTCTCCAGTAAAACTTGCAAAAGGACAAAGAAGGGCAGAGACTTAAAAACCATATTATTTATGTTCTGATAATTTATTTCCCACAAGCTCCAAACACGGCAGCTTACTGCAATAATATTCTGTAGCTATACTGGAAGGCAATGTCAAGTTTCCATGGCCGGTGTAGATTTGAAAACCCACCCAGCTAAAACAGGTGTTAGCAGTCCTGCTGGGAGATACTACGTGTGTTCTGCTTACTTGCTGTTGCACGTGGCATGTTACCTCACCCAGATGCAAGGCACATTCAATTTTTCTATGGAAATCATAATGCATTTCAGGGTGTTAAGCAGAATACACTGACACGCACACACATTCAGCTTAAGTTTTTACTAACTAACTCCTCATTACTTTCAATAGTACAATTTAAGTAGCATTCAATAAAAATATCAGTGAACCATGTAACATCAGCCCAACAAACTGTTCCAAACTAAGCACTGACTTTGCAATAAGAGACCATATATGCAAATTAAAAACTGATTTACTGGAGGCATTTGGGGAGAATTTTACCTTAGAGGATAATAACTGCTGGTATGTAGAAGGCCTCCCAGGCAAAAATTTTTAGGAAATGATGCTGGAATTATTTAATTATTAGTGGGGTTTTTTTGAGGAAAAGATGATGGTGTTATTTAAAACTGAAATACCTTCCACTTCCTTTTCCAGCAGATACTAAGGAACACACATATCAAATTCTTCCATCATGTAGTCCAAACATGAAATATAACCAGTAAACCCAGAAATGTGAAAACAAATTAACTTCTCAAATACTTGGAGAATTCAACAGACATATGTACTGACCTGCTGATAAAAGAATGTATGAGGTCACTGTTGAGGTCAGAGCATGAGCTGGGGTGTGTATTGTTTTTAAGAAAATGCTACAGTGGGAAATGGATCCTTTTTGGCATGCATTATTGTCAGTCCTGTCAGGAACATGAATGTGACAATTGGTGTTGCAGGTCTTTCACCTAGTCCCTGCCTTGGTGCTTGGGAAGCTTGGGGTGGATGTGAGATAATCTCTGTAATGTCAAATAGAATTTGTTTGGTGGTTTGTTGTTTTTGGTTTTTTTTTCTGTTTGTACACATCCACAAGTTAATGAACAATTCAATTATTCTAAACAAAAGCATTAATCCTAATCACAATTTTTAGATGGCCAAGCAGATCATTATGAACATCTGCAGGTCATTTTCATGTACAAAACAAAAAAACCCCTCTATTCATAAACACTAAAAATCCCAACATAAGATTGCAAAATTTTACTCTGTTCATCTATACCACCATGTGATCTTGCTTCTCTGGTCTTCCTTTCCTACCCACTGTTCTTTCTGTGTCTTAGCTGCATTTGCCCTACCCATTTCTATACATCAGTCTCTACAGCAGACATTGTAAAGCACAAAATACAACAATGGTAATTTCTGAAGTGTTTCTGTGCTGCTGTAATAGCAGTGGGAAGAAAGTGTTGGATTTTTGATTGGAATATAGCGCTGGACTTGGTCTTGAATAGACTCCTGGATCTGGATTCAGAAAACCATGGAAATATTTCAGTATCTTGCATGAATTTCTTAGAAAGCTAAAATATGACTCTGAAGCAGTACGGATCAACAGCAAAGCCTAGGCAAAAATTCTCTTCTAGAGTCTCAAAGTAACCCCCTTCCCTTCATCTTCACAAGCCTGTGGCCACAACCACCACTGTGAAAGAGCTCTACACATGCACTAAGAACACAAAATTGAAGATAATTATTACCCGGGGAGGATGGGGTTTAAGGCAATAATAAAAGGAACTCTGTTTAAACAGTATTTTTTTTAAAAGCAATGCATCGCTTCAGTGAGCCTGCCTACAATCTTTTCTTATTTGTTTTTAGTTATGCAACACTTCTGAGTCAGCAAGGTACCAAATGTCTAAATCTTTATGGAATTTGTCAACTTCTGAAAATTGGAGGGCAATGTGAAAACACGTGCTTCTTTAAAACAGAGGAGTTTCTCTCCATTAGGTCAAAAGAGAGTCTACAACAGAGAGTTCATTTACTACATTTAATTAAACCTTTGAAAGCATTCCAGTTCTCTCCTTCACCACTATTTAGTACATAGCAACTTCATTTAGCTCATCAAAACCAGCAGCTTTTAGAAATAAGGGCAATTACAACCTGTGATGGGATGAATCCTTTAAAAGAGAAATAAACAGGTGAACAATGAGGCATTTCACAGCATCTCCTGAACTTTGCAAATGGAATCCATCCAGATATACTTTATGCTTTTTTAACCCTCCCTCTGGACTACACCAGGAGTCTTAATATTATTGCTTACACAGGAGAGACAGTGAAAATTCACTCCTATCCTCCTGGCCTTTTGATTTTGTATACGTTCAGATGTCTTTTTAATTAGATATATTTTGCATATTACCCTGAAAAATATTTATAGACATTGAGCTCATCAGAAGAAAAGTGACAAAAATACTTGTTATTAGCAGCCTCTAAAAGTACAGCCCAGAGATTTCTCTAGGTCTAAAGTTATATGGCTAGTGTTCCAGCTGGAACATGGGAAGATATATGCAGGAGGGAACGGGTTTTCCTTTAAGTTTAGTTTTCGCATTACTGATTCACATTGATCTAAGCCCTAAAGAAAAAGATTCAAAAGAAACAAAATGTCACAGTTTATTAAAACTATTCAAAGAATAAATGAGACATCTTTAAAAGTCATACAGATAATACGAAAGACTCAGGCTCAGGCTTTCACTTTTGCTAATGTACTTGAGCATTGTATTTTATGCTGTTTCGCATAATATACAAGGAAATATTAAGTCATGCTGTATATGTTTTCATATGATGCTTATAAAATATCCTTCACAGTTACCTATCTCTTTGCTATGTGCTCATAAACATGGGAAAAATTTTCCACATTTTCACAAGATCTGGTGTCTAGATCTGGAATCATGGAAAGCAATGGGATATCTGCTCTTAAGCTCAATAGGGACAGGATCTTTTTTCTTGTCTTTTTATCCAAATGTTGTAATAGAAACATTAGAAGTGCTTGAGCCTATAAAATGAGGCCTTAACAAGCACTTACTGCTTGTTGTCACTTCACTTCCAGTTGTAGCCAATGAAGTGTGAAGTGTAGGAGGAAGCAATTTTTTAAATAGTTATCCAAGTGTTTTCAAGTTTCAAAATACAGCCAGTATTACTTGAAAAATAAGCATTTACTGGGCTTTAGAGCAGCAAATATCCTCAAATACATTCATTTAGATGATGCAAAGATATAAATCTTTCGAAATTGTTTATGCTAAGAAATCCAAACAGAAGCCTTATTATACAAGAACTGTGAAGACACCCTTGCACATATGTTTACTGTGGAGTGCTATTGCTAATCTGTCCATGAACAGAGAGCTTTTACAAAAAACGTCAAACAATTTAAAGTTATTATTAGAAGGAATTAGAATATCTGTGAGTGACAGGCACAACAGCCCACAAGAGTGGGATGCTGGCTAGCTAGTCATGGGTGCAGCTAGAATAGGCAAAACTGTAGCTATCTAACTTCACGAACTGTTATTTATTTCACATGCAAATAGGTCCCAGTTCTCCAACGTAGAAACCACTGAGACAAAGAAAATTCTTGTGGCATATTTTCCCTAGAGGGAAATGTCATTGGTACACTCCTATTGTAATTCCAAAGAAACTCTGAAGAATCAAGAGGTATGAATAATTCAAACAAGGTTCCAATTAGCTGACAATACAAGCCTAAACAAAGCATATTCTAATTATTACAGAATTAAAGACTGCCAAAAGCTACAAGCTATAATACAAACACATTTCTATTTCAGGAAGACTGTTCATATTCAGCTTTTAGTACTTCATAGGTTTAGTGCTGGTCAGGATGCCACCTCAAAGAATTGCTAAAAACTGCAAAGGTAAACAAATGCTTTAAGTTCATACAAACACTTCAAAAAGCAAAAAATTATTTGTGGTCAGTTTGTGAGATTGAATGCAATCAAGTCCTAACAAACAAAAAAAAAGTATCTTGGATTGACTTTGAAACTGAACCCTGCCCAGACTAATTCATATCCAGACACTCGGCCAACTTAAAATAAGTATAGCTCTGATTTATGTCATATGATCATCTGTTGATCATATGGTCAACAGACTCCTCAGACTAGGAGTGTTTTAAATAATTCTTGCAAATCACAAAGCTGCCAAATAGATTACTGTATTTATACTATTTATTTCTGCTGAAAAAAAAATGGTTGTACTGTATTCTAATGATTTGTGTATTAAGTTTCAGGTCATGGTGGATTTAAACAGACAAGGTATACGAAAAAAAAAGATTGTGTTAATGTTTTAATTAACCAGATCAAAAGCCTTTACATGAAAAAGGATTAGTTAATGCTGTTGAAATAAGCAGTCTTTGTGATAATTTGCCTGTTCCACTGCTAGCTTAAGCCAATTTACCTTTGTGTACCTCAATAGTATTGCCTATAATAGGCTCACCAACCATAACAGAGTCTATATTTAGAGTTAACATCAGAATCCAAGTCCAGTTCAGTGTTGCTAAAATCTGTTGTAATACAGAATTTCAGCTGCCCAATGGCACCTCATGCCATTCCAGATCGGTTGGATCCGTGGACTCCTGACAGCAGGAGCAGGTTGGCAGAGCAGTAATTGCAATCAATGAGAAAAAACATGAATACTTTACACATACTCCCATGGCTGTGCACATGATTGTAGGAGATGCAAAATTTTTTCTGATAAATACAGCATGATTAATTTTGACATTTCATGGAATAAATTGTGACCACAATAGTAGTGCATAAATGAACACTGAAAGAGCAAGCAAAGAAGTACCCTCTAATCCCCCTAATAGAATAGATATTTGGGAAAAAAGGAGGAGAATGGAGCAAAAAAATTGCCAGGGTCAATTGTTCTTACTAAGTCACCTGTCACATTGCCATTCTCAGGGGGCATATTGACCTGAGGACCACTGCTGTGATGCAGCAGTGTGTGCTCATTCACATGTGCCAGCAAAAGGGCACTGGGGAGAGAGGTTGTAGGTGGATTTGCAACAGGGTTCAAAGAGGACTTTATTCTTTGTGGATAATTACTGCCAAATAAAAGTGGAAGGTTAGATAAGTTAATCTGCATAAAAGTCAAGGAACTCCAAAATGGTGAGTCTGTAAAAGACGCCGTAAAATCAAGCAGATTTGGCATTCTTTCCCTGAAACAGGCTAGCACTTAGCTGCAGCAGATGTAGGCAACTCCTGTTCCAGCAAAGATCAAGGGCAGAGTGGGAAAATACATCTGGACTGTCATAGTTGTTTCAGCACGCACCTACTTTCTGTTTTTTCCCTTTATTTTCTAACATTCAATTGTACATATTGCAGAAGTAGTGCAATATTGCCGAAACACATCATTCTCTGACATCAAATTTTTGGTATTTTACTTTCAAGTAGGAAAGCAGGGAAGGTTGTAAAATCTTTTTTGATGAGCTGCACAATTACAAATGTAGAAGAACAGTGTGGGTTTTATTACAATGTTGGTTTGCAATTAACACACTGCATCATTGGAATATTCTGTGTTACTTTATTATCCTCCTGTCTTGTCAGCCTCTTTGCTATAAGGCCAAGCTTTGAAATACTTGGTATGTATAGCCACTAAAAGATGATTAGCCACTAAAAGACAAGCTCTGTCACCTAGGCATAATGTAACACTCAATACCTCCAAAGGCTGACAATTTGTTGGACAGTGTTTATTTTAATTTTAAGCACATGTAAGTGCTTAACCATTACAAGAAGCGTTACATCTTCCCTTCCTTCTGCAGCTGAATTCACAATGCAAACCCTGTTCCACCCTAACATTGCTCGTTACAATACCTTTCTTTTTCCATTAATTACAATGGAAGGCACAACTTGTTGCTTTCTGGCACCCTCTACTGCTTTACACATTACACCACAGATAGCATTTTATGGACAGCTGCGTAGTTCCTGTATCTCTATTAAAACATCTTCCCGATAGTGGGATTTCCCAGCCCAACCAAATAAAAGATGATGATATTCGTATTTGGTGTGTGCCCTCATTTATTGTTTGCAGATATCAATGCTGAAATCTCTCAATATGCCTCTCTGAGGAAATTCAAGATTTCACAGACATGGAACAATAACTTTCCTTAACTAACATATAGCACACAAAATTATAAAGACAGTCTGATCAGAAGTATTGTAAAGGGAGTGGCTAGAAAATCTTTAAATAGAAGTCCTCAACTATAACCATAAAAGAAACGGGCATTTCACCACAGTTCCAAAATAATCAGACATTTGATAAAAATCTATAAAAGATGACAAATTCTCAAAATTGCCAGAGAGCCTTGTTTGGACATACTGTAAAATAAAAGCACTTCAGAGACATTGTTTATTTTCTTGTTCAGCTTAAATATGCATTTTTGCTGTTCAGCTGAACATCACGCACTTTCTTCTCTATTTTTAAATCCCTTGAACATTCTAGACATTCCTAGTATTTATAACATAATATCCCTATAGAAGATGATAAAAATACACCATCATGAAGCACACATATTTATTGTAATCCTGCTGCTGCTATCTGGGAAAAAAAAGTATTAATGACTATAACCAACAGGTGCTTTCTAAAACGCACGTCATAGTCAATTTGTGAGCATGCATTTTAAGTGCATGGTCATGTTACAAATTTCCAGTGAATTTCTATTAATGGAGGTTTCAAGGCCATTTATTTATCATTTCTTTGTCTAAGCAACTGTATCACAATTATATATTTGATCAATTCCAAAATTCCAGGGAAAAAGAAAACCTAGAACATTGAAGAGCACAGAAAGCTAACTACAGATGGGGGGAAATTTCATCTCTGTATATCCTCCCAATACAGTTTAAATCAAGTTTCTGATCCAGTGACATTCCTGATAAACACAGTTGAGGGATGGGAGAAGACATGGCTGAGATGGGCATGCCGCAGTGGCATGGAGATACTGGAATATTCCAGATATAGATTAAAGGGAGGAGGAGTTCAAGGAATTGGTGGGGATGGGCAGGAGTGGGGGAAGAAGGTATGAAGGAAAACAGTTGATTTTAAGGAACAAAAAAATAGTTTTGAGTTCAGCAATCTTGGTCTACAAAAGCAAAATGTGCATAAACTTAACCCAACCTTAATCAAGCAACCCTAACCAAGCAAATCCAACCCCAACCTAACGTCTTCTTTCATGGATACTGAGACCATCACAGTATAAGTACTTCTTATGACACGATTATTTCATTAACATCTAGATGAGTTATTCTCATGTGATTCCAGGCATTATTAGGACTAGGAATTTGTAGGCCTAAACAAAAAGGCTAATAGCTGCATACAATTTCTATTTAATGAATAATGTTCTTCCAGCCTAGTAAAATAATACCCAGGATGTGTTCCTGTGGCATTTTCTTTTATGACTTCAGACAGTCAAATGTGAGTGACTCAGGGGAATATGCATCTCAGTGCCTGATGCGAGTGAGTAACTCTGAGCTGTTCTGTGAAGAGGGATTATCATAAATCCTGTGGTTCTTTTAATGTTCTCGGATCTTCTCTGGATATAAAGAGAACTTCTTGTTTCCATGTAGAATAAAGAGGTCTAACAAAAAGCCAAACCAGAATCAAATCATATCAAAAAAGCAATGAATTTGTTGCCTTCTGCTTTTCCTTTCCAAGGCTGTAACATCCTTAGGCAGGAGAGATGAGCATCCCATGCATTATGCTCTACTAGTTCTAACACCTGCAGCAGTTCTCCCATTCTTTCCTTAGCTTCCTCTTCCCCCACAATAAAAACATGTCTGGTCTCCCACAAAACTATTACTCTATTTGTCTGTCCAGCTCTCAGCCCATCTATATTTTCTCTTCCATTTCTAGAGCTTTTAGAAATGTCAGCCTGGAGAAGAGAAGACTGCGTGGACACCTCATAGCAGCCTTCCAGTATCTGAAGGGGGCCTATAAGGATGTTGAGAAGGGACTCTTCATTAGGGACTCTAGTGGTAGGACAAGGGGTAATGGGTTTAAACTTAAACAGGGGAAGTTTAGATTAGATATAAGGAAGAAGTTCTTCACAGTGAGGGTGGTGAGGCACTGCAATCGGTTGCCCAAGGAAGTTGTGAATGCTCCATCTCTGGCAGTGTTCAAGGCCAGGTTGGACAGAGCCTTGGGCGACATGGTTTAGTGCGATGTGTCCCTGCTCACGGCAAGGGGGTTGGAACTAGATGATCTTAAGGTCCTTTCCAACCCAAACCATTCTATGATTCTATGCTAAACCAATTTGCCCCTCATCTTACTCAAACTGGCTATGTTAATAACATTAATAATCTTTCAACAAAACTTGGAACCCGAATTCCAACATCTTCACCCTTGAATGTCAACCATCTTTAACATTAACATCTTTACCCTTACCCTTATAGAAATTCTGTCCTTTTTCCTTTCTTTATTCCTTCCATTCATATTGTCACAATTATTCACATAATGTATCCTTAGATGGACCTTCGTTTTTCTCTTTTACTTTTTCTTTTGGGGTACCACACACCTCTATTTTTGATACTCTGATTTTCATTTTTACTCTAGCCTTTAATTTCATCTGCAAACAGAAAACAAACTTTAATTTCTTCACTGAGGAAGGAAATGTTGCTTTCTGTAACCATTCATGCCATATCTATTCATATTCAACACTGTAGACGTTCCTATGTGCACTGCTGTTAACCAGAAAAGTTTTAAATTCTGTGGCACATCAGATTACACAGAAAAGCCATGGGCCCCCTGTAAGGTACACACCGGTTTATAAGAAGAGTTTGTTGATGTCTAAAACAGAGAGGAAGAGTCCAGTCCTGTAAGTCAGCTTCTAAAATTTTGTCCTGCACTTAATCACTTATGATTCAGGAGTTTGAAAGGGCTTATTTCACTCTCCAAAACGTTCAGTTCCCTGAGCAAATTAAAAACGGTCAGGTATAACTAGATGTTCAGTACAGTGGGTCAACACAGTAGCCGCATCCCCACACACGGAAGAGGATAAAACTGCCATCCACATTATTTCTAGATGGGCATTGCATGTGTAGAAGACTAGGTAATAATTTTTCACTACTTTTTGCTCCAGGACATGACATATGAAATGTATACCACAGGATTTCTCAGATGGCAGGTATAAGCTTTAGGGCCCTATAAAACTGGAGCAAAGCTAAATGAAAATGCATCCTAGTAGTTACATTCTTATCACCAGCCAAGGCCATACTCAGTAAGACACTCAGGTTGAACACCCCGTGAATGCCAAAGAAATCTGAAGCCATCTTGTACACTGTATACTCTACAGTGGATTGGGTGGCCGGACATGTCAAACATGTCCAAGGAGGTCTTCCCTGGAAGAGACGAGGACAGTCACTGGGAAAGGGTATGGGAATGGGGTTGGTTCTCAAAGGGAGGATCACACCCTGAGCCTCCCAGTGAAATGAGAGGACTTTTCCAAGAAAACATCTTCAGAAGGATAGCTAAGACATGCTCCTGGCTGTGGCAGTCTTGGGTACTTTCCTGGGAATCCCATTAAGGGTACAAGTTGAGTGTAAATCACCCACCTAATGAACAATCTCAGAAAGCATAGCTAGTTCAATAAAACATCATATGGCTTTACTTGAAACTACCATCAGAAAATGGGAAATCTGAACATATATCATGCTGAGGGGTGTCATTTCCTTCATAGATAAGTATCTGCTTAGATCCTTTCATAATGGAGGTGTATCAGCCTAGCCTGCTTCAGTCTAGGGATGCCACTGTTGCAAGATAGCAGAGAATAAACTGTGAAAAGAGGCATTTGTCATCAATGTGGCTCCAACGTTTTTTTTTACTCACACTCCCTCCAAAAAAAGAATTCCATGAGGCTTTACTCTGCCAAACCACAAAAGCTGGATTCAGAAATGCAGAATTAGCTGGTAAGTAAATCCCTGGGGAGGAGAGACACCAAAGAACGTATAAACTGTGCATTACCATAACAAATTCGTCCCAGGGAATGGGGAGCAGAATACTTCTGCCACCACTTACAAAGTCTAAGGAAGAGCTGCAATTTTTGGGAGCTGGGTAACGTGCAGGGACAGGCTTACCTGCACTGATGGCAAAATGTCCTCCTAAAACTCCGCTCTGGATAATACCCTAGCTTGAGGCTGCGGAAAGGTATGGACAGTAAGTGCAGTTACCAAGAGCAACTAGGAGCTATCTGATCTACTTTTTGTCCAAACTGGTTTCATTAATAGAAAAAAAATTCCAAATGTCGATTTCTAAGTAAGGCAGATCAGAGTCTGCACCAAGAGGTAACAGGTCTCCAAGATATGAGGGTCTTTTCCCTGAGGAAGCCCATAAGAGAAAGTTCCTGTCATAACACAAACATGACTGCTCATCACCAGTGGGATCAGTTCTTTTATAATGCACCTAGCACAGAGGGATAGTTGCAGAGCAGAGGGGAATTTTAAGATGACACTGGAAAATCCCATGCTAAGTCTACATAAGAAGGCAAAAGATATGGCATTCCATCTGTATTGCCATGAAGTTGACAGAATCGAGAAGAAATCATGCTTACCAGCCTTCTTATGGCTGTACATGTTGTGTACAAAAGGTAAAGGCCCCTACATGATGTGTTTGATGTTGTACACTGAACACTTCTCTGGCCAATAAAATTACATATATTCGTGCTGTAGGCATGCCAAATAGCTGATGACCTGGATTACAAGAATCCACAATACAGGTATAGTGTCACTGGATGGAGAATCTTGTTTCTTTCTCTGTTCCAGATCAGAATACTGTCATTGAAATTAAAATTATCTATCTTTCCCACTAGTTGCCAATGTGAACAAAACTCTTAGTCTTCCTCTGATCCTTTCCACACAGCCATACCTAGGCATGTTATTCAAGTCTGTTCTCCCTCAAACACCCCCACACAAGCCATGACTGTCTTGCAGATACTTTCTATGTAATGCAGCTAAAATTTGAGCTTTCCTATCTATAGACACAGGGAACGTTTCACAGGAGCTCAGATTTTAATTACTACAATTTTTTTTTCAGGCTTTACTGAGATCGCTTCCCTAGATATCTTGCTGTAAACCTGCCATCCTTTTCTAAAAGTACTTTCAGTTTTTTCCTCTTAAAGCTACTCCATTACTTAATCCCAGATACCTCTTACGTACCACAGAGGATAGGGAAATGAGTTTCTTACTCAGTCCTGCCCATATTGTGGGAAGCCATTCGTTCTGACTACTTTTTAAACAGAGATTTGTAACTATGCTATTTTGGCTGTTTCCTCTTGTCCTCTCTCTTAGCAAACTGCATCTTCCCCTGAACAGAGTGATCTACACTTCAGGCTACTAATTTAATTTTTGAAAACTAAATATGTAAGCATACACTATGGAAATAAGACTGCTGTCTCGTGTTCCATTCATTGAAGCACACCAAACCTGCACAGCTGACAAAACAAGACCCTCATTCCCTTGTATTTTCATGCAACTCTCATAGAAATTAAGAATGCTTTTGTGCATATGTGTACTGGCATAGACTGTTCTCATGGGAAATAGCAAGAGCTAATTCTAAAAAAGCAAAAATAGCTAATAAAAGAACATCAATCTCTGAAGGAAAAATCAACTTGAAAAGCAATATACCAAAGATTTTTGGCAACTTTGAATATATTTTACTATTTCCGCAGCTGAAAAACTGTAGACTACATGAGAAAAGAATAGAAACATTAGTTTTGTAAAATACGCTAGGGAGAATATTGCAAAAGTCACCATAAAAAGATTTTCAGTCCAGCACTTTTTGATTCTCTTGCATTTTCTCTGAGTACCCCAGGATGGATTAAATTTGATGCTCTGTATGCTTACTATATGCTTGACATGATCTGTTTAGAGCCAAAACACTGGAGATCTTCCAGTACATTTCTGATGTGTTCAGGAAGACAAAAAAATTGAATCTTTGGACCATTAGAGAAACTGTTCATAACATATTTTCTACCCAGGACACTATCCTGTTTTTCCAAACAATGGGGGAACTTATACTAGAAATTAAAGAAACAAATGTCTTAAAGAAGCAGAAATTAATTAGCTTTTGGTTGCATAAAAAGGTAAACCTTTCAAAGACCACTATCTTCTAAATAAAGATGATTCATACAAAGAAAAGATAGAAATTAATGTGGTATCAATCATTTTCCATTGAAGGGATTGAAAAAGGCGATGAAAAAAAGACCTGTAGTGTCATATTCCTCATGAATGCATGGTTGTAAAGAATAAAATAGGCAAGATAAGCAAAAGAGTCTTTATGACACTCTAGACAGAGAATGCATGTTACAATCCCTGGAACTATTCAGGGCCAGGTTTGATGGGGCCTTGAGCAACCTGGTCCCTGCCTGTGGCAGATGGGGTGAAAGCAAATGATCTTTAAGGTCACTACCAACTGAAACCATTCTATGATGATTCTATGATAATACACAAAGTTTAAAATCCTTATTGTATTTATTAAAACCATTTGTAAGAAATACCCAAATCTTTTTACCATGGTAGATTTACCCAGCAAACAAGCAAATCTTATCAATTCTCTAGCAAATTTATTTAAAGTTTCTGAGATTTGTCTATGAAATAATTTATTCACCTGTACATCTCAGGTTCTCAGATCCTGTGTGTGATATCAAACGTGTGAGCATAACAACAGCCACGTGGATCCTTGTAAAGCTAACTATGCAGAAACTGGATGCTGCTAGGGTTCACAGGTTTTAATGTTTATGAACTTGGGCCTGTGGAGCCAGTTCAACTTGTCTGCGAGTATTTTATACATCATTGCCAGGATGAGCATAGAGTGCAAGACACTGCAATAGACTAAACTAAAAGAAACCTAAAAAAAAAAAAAAAGAAGCATTTTATACATATTTAGAATAAGCATTAAAAGATGTTTACAAATTAAGGTAGCAGTTGAATTGAGATGCCTTAAAAATCATTTGAAAGATGAAGCCATTGGCAAGAAGAAAACCAAATGGTTGGTGGAACAGAACTTGGGAATATTGGTAGTTATTAATTATGAATTGATATCAGTATCATCTACAGAGGATATCAAGTGTTTCCAGCAGCAGACAATCCATGTCAGCGCTCTCTAGCTTCTTTTAAGCTTCCCTCCTGGGAAGACTATCAAATAGCAGATGAATACAGAAAACATTTCTCTTTAATTGCAAGTTATGAGTGCAAGGATCATGAAAACATATGTGAAAGAAAAGCGTGGTGGGATTTTTGAGGTCTATTAACTAAAAACATTAAAATGAAAGCAGTGAATAAATGGCTAACATTTCATAGGAATATCATGACTGTTGCTGGTCTGACAGCTGATGTTCTGACAAATCCCAACAGGACATATTGATACATACTGGCATATGTCAAACATGTAAACTATCTTTGACTTCTGCCACATTATTTTTCTGCACATTACAAACACCCAAGAGTCCAATACTACAAGAAGAAGAGAATTGCCCTATTATTAACTGAGTAGGCTAACAAAGTTAAACACTGCCAGAGAAAATAACTTGAAAAGGCAGTAAGATGGTGCCTTCATCTAGGCTAGATCAGTGTACAACCCAAAGGAAATAAATGGAGAGCAGACTCAAAACCTGGGACTCTAAGATGCTCTGAGAGGAAAGCTGACAAGTTTGAACTACTTTAACTTCGGTACATTTTAAACTTCCTAGTTCAGTCAAATAAATCAGCAGTATAAAATTGGTACGTTAAAAGGCAAGAAAACAATCTGATCAGACTGTAGAGATAAAACAATGCAGTAAAGAGACTGAATCAAAGAAGGATAAATAAATATATTTATATCAAGTTAAAACAGCTAAATGTGACACCTTAGCACTGTACAAATACTGGTGTGTGACTGCGTAGAGGAGCTTTTGCAGTACATGGTTTGAGCCTAACAGAACCTGAGACAAATTCTTTGGTCTGGCTGAGCTGAGAGATTGGCTTATGGAAGGAGCTGCTGAGAGATTCCCACATGCTGCAGCATGGGCATGCATTGACATTGCTTCCCCCATAACTGTAGCAGAGCTAGACATGAAATCCAGAATCCCTATGCCACATAAAGATTTATCTATAAACAGGGAACGGACCCACCCAATTGTTGTCACTTCGGAGATGCAAAGCTGGAGTGAATAGTTCTCTCTGCAGCTCAGCTTTCTCTCGTGGAAATGAAGCTCGATAGACATCAGACTGGTGGGTCCCTAAGCAGTCCTAGGTGGTCACTAACTAGTTACATAACCTTGGGAAATCATATCAGTTTTCTGTGCTTTTGCCTCTTCTTGTTTGTCTTGTCTGTCTGGAATGGCAGGTTTTAATGTGATTAAAGTAGAGAGCGATTATCTCTTGATCTGTGTATGTAATATTAGAGTTCTTGCTGGAGTTCCCAGCGTTCTCAGCTGGGGCCACTAGGTGCTGCTGTAATATGAGTAATTAAAATAATAACTATTATTAAGGAAATTGCATATGTTCTTACTATGGACTGTTTCAAAAAGCCTGAAAGCCAGAGAAAAAACTTATTCTAAACCTGCACATTATTTGAAAAGTAAGAACAGAAAAATACAATTATTGACTTCACTGGTACTCAATTTTTTTCTTTACCTTTTACAGCTCTGCAGAAAAAAGCTTTAAATGCCTTCCGCCTTTAAAAAAATCAGTGAAAAATCTTTTTTATTTCCCTATTCCATTTCCATTTTTAAGCCTAGCTTCAGCAGTTTGCTATTATGCAAGCTCATCCAAATCATTATATTCCAAAATCCTTGCCAGCTACACAGTTGTGCACCTTATTCACATACTATTTGGATGTGATCAGAAAGGCAAAGTCCTCAGCATGGGGGAGCATAACTGGAATGATTCAGCAAATGCATGGTGATGTTATTGAGGCTTAGACTTTGTATCTGTCAGTTCTACAACCTTCTAAGGAGGCTTTATCTTATTAAATGTTGTTGACTAGCCGTAAACACAGTAAAAGATTAATAAGACTGCATATGAATCACAGTCACAAAATGCTTCTTGCCTGAGAGTCTTAAAATGTCTTTAAGCAGCTGCCAGCTATAGCTCAGAGAGCTATATGACTAAAGTGCTATTTCTGAAAGTCTTGGAGTCAGTGCATCTAACTGGACTTTACAGTGGACAATCCAAAAGGCTATTCATATTCAAAAATAATCTGGCAAGTCTTGCTCATCAAACCAGCTTTCCAGACACAAAGACTCCACTTGAAAATTTGTGCTTGGATTTACTGCCCTTAAAAAGGAAGTTAAATGAAGTTATCTGCATCATCAGAAGAACAGGTCTGCTGAGGCAGTTCTGGATTAATTAGAAGTGATGAAGTTTTGCTGCTGAGTTACCTCAAGACTCAAAGCTAGTGAGCACAGAAATGAAGTGACAAATACTAAGCACATGTGCTAAAAATAAAGTACCAGAAACACTATCTGAGAATTAGGACTTTATGGTTAATGCGGGACAGACTATTCACAGTTTAAATAAATCATTGTTAAAAAAGCATTTCAGGAAAGTGCAGAGGTGCCAACACAGACTAAAAATACATTTTATTCTTACCATTTGAGATTGGCTCCGGGGACAGCCATTGATATCTTCAACCTTTTCATTTGCTAAACAAAAACAGTGAGGAGAAAAGCAGAAGTAAACAATGAGATAAAACTTTCCTTTTCACCCCCTGGCCAAAAAAAAAAAACCCAAACCCAAAAATCCTAAAAATCCAAAACAACAACAACAAAAGAATAAATACAAATCAAAAAGCAGAAGAAGAGCAGAAAAGACACAGCAATAAAGTGCACAGGGTTTTGTTGACAGAGCTCCTTTCTAAGTAAAGCTCAGTTGTACAGTAACAACACTCTTGTTAGCAGCAGTTGCTTCCACATGCCAAATCATGCAAAGGGGGAAGTGCGAAGGAGGTCGCTGCTAATTCTTCAGCCCCTGCAAAATAACTGCTGACATGAAATCTTCCACAATTGTCTTTGCAGGGTCAGGATACAGTTTCAAGGCATCCCAGAAAGTATGAACCACTCCAACTAACAAAATGCACACATGGGAGACATATGGTTTAATGGAGCATTCATTTCTGACAATTCAAAGTGTGTAAGATACAGTTCTGGCCATTTAAAGTATGGTTAAACAGCCACTTCCAAACATGCTCACATAAACATATTTTTTAATTAAGACAAGGATGAACCACACAAATATCAGAGACATATGGACCCAGTCAAATAGCATTATTCAGGGTTCATCTTATTGTTAAATACATTCAACTTGAATTATATATTCCCCCATGCAAGGAGTCAGCCTGTAGTGCTTCTCTCAGCCCTGGTCTTACCAATGATCTGGATGATTTCTGCTAGCAGAACTCCATCTGCAATGTCCTGTTGCAAATCCTTGATCAACCGCTTGTGGCCAGATTTTGCTAGGTAGTGGTTAGCCCAGTCAGTGTAAATCTGCAGAGCAAAGTAGGAGGGCAGGGAGGAAAGGGGGAAGAGAGAAAAGAAGACAATAAAACTTTTTAAAACAACTGTTGGCTTGCACTCCAGAACTATTCTGGATCACATTCCCATTTAAGAAGTCAACACCAAAGGAAATAATTTTAACATTCTGGTTTTTGCCTTTTTTTTTTTTTTTTTTTAAATGGCCATGCCCCTCCCCCTGCCATTCTCTCTTTTATTTTAACTTCAGATGATTCAGGCTGTTTCATGAGGGTTCAAACTTGCTGTGACCAAGCAAAATTCCCCTTATGACTGTAAAGGAAACTCCTGTCATAAATCAGTCACATCTACCACAATTCCACCTCCCACTGTGTTTCTACCTCTGCACATGCCCCACCACCAACTTTCACGCTCTGGGGCTGCCTGCCTAAGAGAAAGTGATAGCAGAGACAGGCGCCTGTGTTTTGCTAAGAGGTCATCAGGGTGTCACTGCCAATCCTGCACCTGGCCAGGATGCATGTGCGACACATTCTGCAGTAACCAACATGTCCCTCTGTGCAGGGCCAGGTCGTTTTTCCACCTCGCCCATGGTTCAGTGTGCTGTAATGTGCACAGAGGAGACTGAAAGCACCAGATGTACAGTAGTCTCATAGCTGGAATTGGAGCATATATTCTGGAAATATGCTGCATCCTTTCTCCGCCAAAAGAAGAGGGGGGAAGGGTGAGACTGAGCAGCACCAAACAGTTAGCAACAGGCAGCACAAAAAAAGGCAGTTATCAACAAAAGGTTGAAAAGGACCAGCTGAACTACATCCTCCAAAATAAGAGGGGGTGGAAGGGTGCGTGTGAAGAGAGAGGTTGAAGGCATCTATTTCATAAAGCATGTATATACACAGAGAGAGTATTTGGTAAGACTCACAGAATGTACACAAGGGGAACCTGGTTCACCTAGGGTGAGATGAGAAGAACAGGCACACTTTCACCTATGTACCAAAGGAAAAGTGCACCCAGGAGGTGCTCACACCATCCCAGGGTGACCCAGCATGCAGAGGCAGCTCGGACTAGCAGAGCTTGGTGCTGGGGTGTCATGCTGGAGGGTATCAGTGGCCCTTTGCACCCAGCACTGGCTCCCTTTTGCGGGGTGTCCGTGGCCTCTCTCCTCAGCCCAGAAAAAAGGACTTGTACAGAACCTCCCATGACTGTGGGATGTTACCAATGGGAGAAAGCATGTATGTAGGACAGCATTACTGTGTAAGCAAATATAATATCTGAGATTCTTTCTCTACTGAGAATATTGTTTGAAAATGTTGAAATTGCACCTCTTCCATAAAAACAATATGAGCTCACTTTATAAACATCCTTTTATTTAACCTCACAGACCCTTGGGAGGAAGGGATCAGAATCCCATTTTCTGAGCAGAAAACCAGAGGCCAAAGCCATTAACCACTTGCTTAGTTCACCAAGGAATTCTGTGGCAGAGCCAGGGTGGGAAAATAGGTGTGATTCCCAGTCCAGAGTCTTACCTAGAGAGATAGCATTCACTTTCCACCCAGGAAAAGTATCACCACTCCATCTACATTCACATCCTGTGGATTCCTTCCCTGAGTACCTTTGTCACAGATTTTCTCCCTCTTCTTTAAAAGAGACCTAGAATTGTAATTTTCCTCCTGTATTCCTTCAGGTGAATCACCAGCTGGTTTGCCATAGCTTGCTTGGCAGCTTTACAACTTCAGATAATCCCACAGAATTAAACTGTGGAAGCAGATTCAGCTCTCTCACAGCTGAAGGATGCTGCTGTTAGATGGGGCCCTAAATTTCCCTGATGCTTCAATTACACATGTTTTCACTGACTGATATTCTTTGTTCGCTATTACAGGTGAGTGACATGAAAGTCTCCATTTAAATTGCTAAGGAAGTGTTTCTTCAACTGTATAACCATACATAATGAATGCTAATGTGGAGTCTCTAAAGATTGTATGGACACATATTTAGAACAATATATTAAATTGTGATGATAAAAGATGCATACCACACCCATAGCATCATGTATTCCCTACTACTAGTATTTCAGCTTCACTCAGTCTTCTAAAATAATGTCTCAGAAATACTCTCTGAGCTGTTACTGTAAGCAGAACTATTTTCTGTATTCCAATGAAACTGATCCAATGGAACATACAGAATTTAATACCCTCTAATATTATTTTAGGTTAGTTTCACATTACAAGTAAAAATACTTCATGAAGCATTTCCTTTTTTATTTGTCACACCCACATATAATCTGGTGGACCAATCCTAATTTTGACCACAATTTGAACTATCCTCTCACTGAGCAGCCAGGGAAATTTCATTTGAGCAGCTGTTTTGCAAGTATCTGCTATTCATAGAATGGACTTCACCCACCCACCCTCTTCATAATTTTCTTTTCTCACTAATTTAAAAGTCACAAGCATAAAGAATGTAAACCTTGTTTTGTAACAACAGCTTTACTGATGGTCAATATTTTGATAGCCACGCAATGGTAAAAAAACAATGCTGGGAGGAGGCAGTGGTAAAAAAGGATATTTTTCACTTCAGGAGCATTTTAAAAAAAATCAAAAAACCAAAAAGTTGTTGATGGAAACAATATAGCAAACCAACACCCAGCTCGCAGTGGAATGTCACGTTTAATTTCCTCTCTTTCTGTGGGGATCACCACTTGCTTCTGTTTCCCCCCTTCCCCATAGGATGCCCTTCTCATTCATCTCATTCTTCTGGGGACCCAACTGCTCAGGAGTCAGTTGTAAAAAATGAAAAGCATGTAGACAGACACATGGAATTATAAGAATGTACACATGCCACTATATTATTTTTATATGAAATTCTCTGATGCAAAAATGATGAAAAACAGAGAATCCCCCCCCTTCACAGCTTTTAAGTATCAATGTTACTATCACGTCTTAGAAATTTTATCATCTCCTCAGGAAAACATAAAGCTACAGTGTGCATCATCATTGACAATACTCAGTTTGCGCAGGATAGAAATGTCATGCAGAACAGATGATAAAAAAATCAGTAACTAACTGCAACAGTCTGCTTTTTATGGGTGCTCCCCTTTCATTGAGTGCTAAGCACCTTTAATGAGGAGCTATGCATGCTCCCCCTCTTTTCAGACCTAGCAATAGAGCATTCTGTCTTGCATCAATTGTGCAGTAATGTTTCCCAAAAATCCTCTTGTCTTAGATTTTTCTATGATGAGGCTTTTTCAGAGAACAGACATGCGGGTTAGTTGTTGCAACACTTCCTCCCCTCTCCACCGCCTGCTCCTGTAACCCTGCCTTACAGCCACACACTGGCCCAGGCTGCTGACTTACTCATTTCCTCTCCAAGCTTCCTCTCCTACCACCCTGCTTTACAGGCACGTCTGACCGGAGAGTATTCGATTTTAGCTCTAGGCTCTGACTGCTGACAGCATATGGGAGAGCCACTGTTATCCACAACGTGGAGGACCAGTCTCACCAATACAGTAACAGAACAGACCCAATCCTGTGTTTGTGTGGTCCAAGCGCCATCCCGATGCCTGGTGATTTAACTGCTTACAACATGAAACAGGATTCAGCGGGGCAATCCAAGCTTGGGCACAGCTTGCTCATGTTAACAACGGTTTCCCCTAGCATTCCTCAACTACTTGTCATGTTAACCTTCAACAGAGTAGAGGAAATAAATGCTGATACCCAAATATAGTTATGAACTTCACCTCAATACTTCACACATAGCTATAAGGAGCACAGTAGAGCTGCTTGGCAGGATTCGTAATGAAACAATACACTTTATAACACAGTTTAATGAAGTGAAAAGAGAGACAGTATCTCACAGCTTACTGCCTTACTTTGGAAATATTTTAATCATAAACCATATAATTATACATCAGGCAGTCCTATAATGCATCCTTTCTGAAAGTAATACAGAAATGTTACCACCCAGAATCAATGCCAAATGGGAAATGTCAGATGGATTTCAGAAGTACAGTCAGACTAATGCAATAATAATGCATGACATTTCGTTAGTGTCTTCCACTAAATCAGCTCAACATGCTTTCCAGACACAAATGAAATGACCCCTATATATATAATTTCTGTAGATGTGGGGAAACTGAGGTATGAAAGCTTTCTTGGTGGATTTTTACTTATTTTTTGGATGTGGCTCACTCAAGGGCAAACACAGCTGGCAGTACAACCCAGATATTCTGAGTTGCAATCATTTCTTCTATGCTTTTTTATCAGGTAGTTTTATAAATAGGCTTGGTGGGAAAAGGCATATTCCAAGAATTGGCATCCTTCTGCATATTTTAGTTTATTTACTACAGAATACAGTTTCAGATCTGAAAATGGTCTCCTGTTGCTATCAAGAAGACAGCTTTCCATACTTAGAGTATGCCTCTGTCGCTCCCTTATGTGCCAGTGCTGCTGCTTAAAAGAACAACAGTTGCTGCCAACTGAGTTATGCCAAGACCTCGTGACAGATTTCCATGCCATTTAGGAGGATAGGCTATATTTGAAAAATATTTATATATTTGTCCACTGTATGAAAAAAATAGGTATGCGGGAATAAACATAGTATCCAGTGTTCATCACTTGTCCTTTAAAATGCTCTCTAGGAGATGACTGTATCCTCATTCATTAGCATGAAAGAATTGAAATGCTGTCCCCCAGTGCTCACTCTCATGCTGTCTTCTGTGCAGAGATTTTTCTTTCCTCCTTATTTTGTAGCAAACAAGAGTTGGAGATATGGAACGAAAAGTTATCTATTACAAAAGATGCTGCTATTAGTATACCTGGCTTGCAATGATTCACAGCAATATACAATACTACTTTTAGCATAACAGGATCCTGCATTTTATTCTGTTTGGATTATAACAATATATTTCATTATTTTTTTCCTTAAAAAAAAACTAAAACAAAACAAAGGAATAAAGGAAATTGAAACTATTAAAAAACCCCAACACCAGAATTTCAGCCAAAGTGGAAACATGTCACTTAATAAAAGGGCTATGTGACTTTATAGTGTAATGGTGTTTACTCTGCTTAAAATGTTGCCATTGGAGACAACTAATAGTTGATAGCACTTAGAGCTTTTCACCCATAGACACTCGTTCGAATCATGCTTGTAGAAGAAGAGATTGATAACTTCTTTCTGTTGTTCTCCAGCGTGCTACAAAATGGGCTGTAAAGGCTGTGTATCTATTTCCTGGGCGCTTTTCCAGTGTGTGGCCTACCCTGGATGTTGAATACCCAGCAGAGCCTACATAATAGTCCCAGAGTCCCTGATGAAGAGGATTTGCCAGAGGAGAGGGCATGACCATAACTCTATTTCAACATAGCTATTCTTGGCTAATAAATTGTGGGTAGCAAACCTCATGTTGGAGTGTCCCCGAAGCTGTTTGTATTTATAAAAAGAAGCTGGGCAATGGGTTGACTAGTGTTAGAGTAGGGTGAGGAATTCAGATTGCAATGAGATGCCTTTCTCCTTCCCACTGCCTCTATACTAAGGAAAACTCAACTGGAAGGCAGGATCTGACCTTTTAAATATTTTCTTATTAAAGGTCATTTCTCTGGGTTACAAAAGGACAATTTATTAGTTTCAGACCTCCACTTAGCAAGGAAAAGGGCTAACTTTGAAAACAAGGGTTCACATTTAGACTGCCATAAGAGACAGGTCGAGCATCCGATTTATATCCAGATTTAAGTAACTATAGAAAACACACTCCGACTCATTTGCTGTAAAGCTGTGGTTTGGGGGTATTGCTTTTTGTAACATTAAGCAAAATATATGAGAAGAAAAAATATTCACACAATTAAAAATATATGGCCAGAAAATGAAACTGGAATGATTTAATTTATAGGCAAGATGGAAGCCAATGCACTTCATTTAACAAAATGAAATTAGTATTAAATGACATTCCACAAACCCTGTTTCTGAATCCCACTGAGTAAATGAGAACAATTATGAGCTAAGGAATAAAAACCATTTAGAGGGATACATACCAATTAACCAAAATGTCAGAATCCCTACAGTACGATTCTATTTTGTAAATAGCAGCATGTATCCATCAACACTACTCAGTAATTTTCAGATAAAAATACAATAAAATAAAACTCCACTAATCCCAGCTAAGAAAATTAATAGAAACAATACTCTTCAACAATCATTGGCAAGCTTTAGATAACTTACCCAGCTTTAAGGGGGCTGGTTTATATTTCCAAGTTTCACTTATAGTTGTGATCTAATCACTGAAGTAACATTTGTACTGACTTACTGTGCTTTCTTTCTTCCCATTTTTTCCCAAATCCCAACTCAGAATTAATTTAATACATGTGTTTGAGGCCAGTATTCACCAATGGTACAGGGGCAAGACTTTGGATGCATCTGTGCCAGATGAAAGGTAACAGTATGAGCCTCTGTGTGTGTGTATTTGTTAAAGGTTTACTAAGAAATTTGTATATTGCACAGTTAAAATCCAGCTCTTTATAGAATGAAATAACTGGTTCACCCTTTGAAAAGAATCATACTGATTCACTTTACAGTTTCGTTACTGGTTTCTTTATTGGCTTACACTCTTCAGTCCTGTGCAATAGCAAAAAAGAACCACAAGAAGGAGCCAGATATTCATTCTGCCAGACAGCTGCTTCTCTGCAGACTTGTGCTGCTGCAAGGCAATACTTGCCAAGGGAGCAACACCACCACAGTTATTAATACTGGCCTCAAGCTTCTTGAATTAACTAAGTGTCACACAGAGCAATCTTCCAAGACAGCCAAGTTTGAGACTCTCTGTTATAAATACCTCATATACTTGCCTGTACAACGGTGGAATTATTTCTTCAATATATATTTTTAAGTACTTTTCAGCACTTTTAGAAAAAGTACAATAAAATACATGACCTATTATTCAATACAGCTTTTACATAAAACATTGATTAAAATTATTATCTCAAATAATTTTATTAGAGTGAGGAAGATCAGGATTCCCTGCTGGGCACAAGTGTTACACCTAGAGACACCTCTCAGAAGGTGAATCTGTCAGGCATTTCAGTCCAGGTAAGGAGTGCTCTTCCAAAGGCTGTATCCTATCACCTCTGCTCTCTCAAAGATCCTTTTCACAAGAAATGAACAGGAGAGATGCGCTTCAACAGCATGCTGCATGCACTCCATTCACTAACTGGCATTTAGTCCATTCAACAAAATGAGAACTAATCCAAGTAACCCTCCATTCCCAAAATGCGTGCCTTAGATGCTGGTTCCTTAGTACCAAATTATTTTTCCCTACGGAGCAACTTTTTATGTTAATGCTGACATATGTCTGTCCCAGAAGTGACAGGAGAGAGGGAGTACATAATAGAAAAAAACTACTGACTACCCTGTATGTGGTGAGACATATAACGAGATGCTTCTGTAAGTTGGTGTGATGCTACAGTAGTGACAAATGTAAGAGGAGGACATGCTTTCATCTTGATAGTGGTGATGTGTGAAGAAATTAATTTGATCAAAAGGACAGTGCAAGCATTCTCTAATACAAATAAATGAACTGAAATATATGAAATTCCCTCCCTCCTCTGTGTGTGCACATGCTCTTTAACATCATCCAAGCCTACACAAAGCTTGAGCCAGTGACAGTTCCTGGCTAAAGAGATCTCCCTTGGAAGAAACAGCTGATTTGTGAAGAAGCACCTGTGCCTGTCCAAAGGGAGAAGGGTAAAAAGAAAGACGTATTTCTCCTTCTCTGGGCATCCAGCACTGATGGCCCTCTGTGCCAGAGGCCCCATTCTTTTTCCCTGAATGAGATTTTCTATACTCTAAAGTAGCATAAACTTGCATGAACCATGTCTCATAAGCATCTTGTCACTGCTAGGATAAATTTCATGATTAGTCCTACATTTACTTTAATAAGCAAACCCATAGTTAGCAAGGTTAAGTTTTCTGTAAAGGAAAAAACAAACTGAACTTTCACAGGTTTCCTTTGTGGTTCACCAATATCATAGCACAAAAGAATGGAGGAAAAACTCCTACAGTCTCAGACCTGACTGGAAATCACAAAATAATTTGCAGAACAAAACTGTCCTTGCTTTGCTGATACTTTTTTTGTTCACAAGCAAGAAGCCACTCTTGGTATCAACCAGACCGTTCCTGGATGGAGTAGGCACCTGCCTTAGTAAAGCAGCACAGGGCTCCTCACACGGAGCTGAGGAGATTCCACTGTGAAACTACTCCAGATTTTCCATCAAAGCTCTTTTTAACAATTTATAACTTGGACAGAGACATTCTTTCCACACTGCGATTTGGCATTAAAGAACTTGGCCCAGGGATCAAAATAACCCTCTTTTCCAGCACTTCTTTTTAAGTATGGGAAGGCAAATTTCTGATATATAGAGATGCAAAAATATTAAGATACACTTTTGTTCTTTTCTTGTGAGAAAACAGTGGCAAATAAGGCTGCAACTGACTTTCAATATGAAGTCTCCATCTTACTTGTGCTTTTTAAGGCTTAGAAACTGATTTGAATTGTCTGGTTTCCTCTCATGTGGAAGAATAGCTTTGCAAATCAAAATAAACTGCTTGCTTTCTGACATACATATTTTATAACAAGACACTTTAAATCCTGCTTATTTTTTCTCTGGGCTTTGATGTTTAAAAATTGTTTGTCACTGACTCTATGATTTTAATATCAACAAATGTGTTGTGCACATTAGGCACACCAGAGAGGTGCTAAAGGTAACATAACATTAATAGTAAGTAAATATGTTAATGGCTTTGAACTTAAGTGGTCTTAGCCTCTTCTTACTGTCATTAATTTCTGTTAAAACAGGTTTTGGTGGTGAATGACTGAGTGGCAATGATCATGTGCGCGCAACCATTTTGCATTTTGCTGTCTAGCTGAAGCTTAGAGAAATGAAACTATGCTTACACAGGTGACAGCCTACACATATAATTCTTCAGTTCTAGAAATGTAAAACAATGTTTCAGGAGTTGAAAGACTAAGTATGCAGCTCAATACAATAGGAATACCACTGCAGGACTATTTCCCCTTTATCAACATTGAAAGCATCATCCATAATAAAGGCCTGCCCATTCTGATGATAATAATGCTTAAATGAACAATCATCCAGCACAATAAATTTTATGTCAGAAGTAAATTCTGCCAGTTGGCAATCTTAAATAACAAAAAGCAGACAAAAATCTTATCACAGTTTTGACAACGGAAGACTTTTCATCCCAAATGAGATTCAATATTTTAATTTTCCTCATTTCTTAACAAAAGACCTGTCTCTTATACAGCTTTTGTAACACAGCCAGATTTGGAAAGATCATATAATGAAAAGAAAAAGGTTCTAGATTCTTACTAAGAATGTTCTAACACCCTTCCCATCTATGATAAACAGGGAATCTGCCTAAAGGTGAAGGCTCTGGTGGCACATCATATGGAAAGAGGCAGTGTCTCAAGAAGGGAGGTCCTTATGACCTGGGGACTGTCTTTCATCTGTGTTCAATCTGCAGTCTCCCATGCAAGTCTTCTAACACATATCCCACCTTCTGTGTTGTGCTACATACTTCTGTATGACTATAAAATAACATCAAAGGTATGTGATTCATGACTCAGAATTTTTCCACCTATGATTTACCTCTGAAGATAGAAAAAAACCCCTCAGATCAGCATTGAAATAGCAACCTGAAGATCCAGTCCTCCAGCCAAAGAGAAGGAAAATACATCTAGCAACAGTTAAATGCACCACTTCTCATTGAAGAGTACTTTTAATACCAAACTAGCACATTCTTCTGCCAAATACTGTCATACTGATATGCAAACTTCAGGTCTGAAGACCAAGGGGGTTTAGATAATGGGTAATAATTAAGACGGATAATGATCAGAAGGTAGTACACGCCTGAAGTGCAGTACCTTCCATTACAGGATTGCAAAGCCATTTATAAAGGATCAGGGCTTAGCTATGTAAAGATCCATCCGGATAGAAATGATCATTCAAGTTATTTATTGAGGCTTTGAGACAGGTAAGGTTTATAGTTCTGCTCACACAGACATCTTTGCATAAACACTGGACTCTCCTACCTGAAACTAGTATCCAAACTACGATATCTGCATCTCTTCTACAAACCAGGTGGAGATGTTTTGCATATTAATGTATTATTGCAATCATCTGACATGAATTTTAGAACACAGAAAGAAATAACCAGACGATGTGGGGCTGAAGGCTGGAAAATCCAACCTTCCACGTCCTGGGTGTACATGCAAACTGAAGGGGTTTTTATCACTTACTCCGGGCCCAGACTAGTGCAAATCAAATGATCTGGAGTCTACTACATATCCAGAATAGCTAAAGGCTAATACCTCAAGAAAAGAAAGGTCTTGAGAAAGCTGTGTGGAAATGTAAGCACATTTTAATTCCCTCCTATAGTAACCACGTCCTTTAGGCATATGGTGCTTGTTGTTTGGTTTTCGGTTTTGTTTTGGTTTTTTTTTATTTCAAGGCCAAGCCCATACCTCTTATGACAGAAAACAGTTGGTGCCTCTGTGTTTGAGGTCTGATCTCTGGTTCAAATGACTGGCCTTACACAAGGCACCCATCACCCTCTTCCTCAAGGAACTGTTGTCCACATCTGCAATTCTTCACTCACTGTCCTATGTTTCCTTTTAAAATACACACTCTAGTGATACCCAACTCTTGGATAACAGACTAGAAATGAAGGATAGGGATTGAGTAGATCACTTTTGAGAGCCACAGCCTTTACATTTAATTAAATCCGTATCTTCTACCTCCCACGCAATCACCCCTGGGACTAAAGGCTTCTGTAAAGTATTAGGAAGGGGATACTCTCATTACAGCCACACCACTATGCAGAAAATAATTAAAGATTTAGGAAGTTGTGAGCAGGAAGCAAAGGATGAAGAAGAAAGGGACTCACTAAAAACACAAACAAATAACTCTGCTGGCTAGAGATTACAGCACTCATTTTAGACAGAGGAGATTGTGCTCCAGCCTTTCCTTCCAAGAGCCTTTCTGTATTTTGTCCTAGTCGTGTAAGTGAGAAACAGAAATGATCCTAGCAAAAGCAGCATCATGCCCCCTTTCAAATGAATCCCTAAACCAGTTGCCTACCACCTGGCGTCCCCTCCCACATTATGCTCAGCTGTTTTCTCAGACTGCACTAATGGCACCACCAGCTCCTCAGGTAGCTCAGTCTGAGAAGGCTGGCAATCCAGGAGAGCCCACACAGCTGCTTCAGTCATACAGAGGCATGTGGAGTATCACTTCGGGGACTTCCGCTGACAGCTCTCCATTTAGTCTAGTATTTTAGAACAAGCAAAACTGCTTTTCCTGACCTTTCCCGTTAACCTTTTAATTCCCTGATAAAATAATAAAAAAAGAATTTAATCATGCTAGTTTTTTTTTTTTTTTTCTTTTTTTTTAAACAGGAAACAGTTACTGCCAATAAGTAATAAATATTTCATTCTGGAACACTGCAGGGATTTTTTTTTGCTAGCTTAAACTTTTTGTTACAGTAGGCAGGTGCTTGTTTCACCTGCCCTTTAAATAAACCTTGCTGGTAAGATGCTTGACTCTGTTATAGCCAACACAGCTTCTGAGCATTCTCAGAAGTGCAATTTCATGTCTGTACAGATCCTTAATGTAAAAACCTGGGATGGCTATGGATGAACTATAAGTGCTGCCAAAATAGGCAGCTGCTGAGTGGGAGTTCTGAGGATGAGAATGATGGATATAGGGACCTAAAATGCATGTGAGGTAGGTCATTGGAACATAAATTCTTTGGGCGAGGAGGGAAGGTCATATTTCATATTTCAGGAGTTACTGCACAAAGGATACCCTTTGTTAAAAGTTCAACCATTTACTACATTATTTAGTCCATAAAACAAGTATGGAACACAACAGTCCTTAAAACAAGTTTTTCTTTAAATTCTTACAGTTATTCTTGAAGACCTCCAATAACAGAGAATTGCCTTTTTTAGTAGGACTTGTTGAATGTCTCTCATTTTGGACAGAAATGTAAGAAGAAAGGCTTTGGAGGAACTTCCTGAAAATGTAGAACCCTAAAGCCTTTTTATGATTTTTTTTTAATTATTATTTTTTAATACTTTATAAATTTAGGAACTAAAATGTTGGAGTGGAAAGTAAAGTCTGTTCTCAGCTACCCTGGGCAGGTTCATGTTACTTCACTATCAATAATAAAATCCCACACTTACATCAATGCTTCATTTTATCTTACTGTCATAATCTTCTTACAGGTTATAATGGTATCAGCATTATCTGCCTAATAGTTATCTCTGAATCACAGCAGTGAAACTCTTTCGAACTCTGACCTAGAAT
>NW_009936731.1:219605-235286 GCF_000696875.1 Nestor notabilis
TCTTTGACTGAAAAAGATGTTCCATACATTAAAGAATGAAAGAGGGCAAATGGCTTCTCTAGTGTGTGGTTTTATAGCAAAACAATCCCAACTCAGCTAGACAGATTAAGTGAGTCTCCCCCCAGATATTATGTACTGTATTTCTTCAACTTCAAATACTCAAACATATTCTCTTATAAACAGTTATTTATACTACAGAAGAACTATTTATACTACTAAAGAACAGGTGACTTTGGTATATGTCAAAAAAACTTGCAGGATTTGGATCCCCACAGAAAACTGTAAAATGTCTGAAAATCCTGTAGTAAAATGACAGTGATACAATGCTGTGCTGTAAATAATTATCTTAAGAACAGGATATTTCAATTAATTGTGTTAGCATGCTCCAAATTCCAAACACAATCACACAATTCGTATCACGCAACCGCCGCAGTGACACAGAGGGTACATGCCAATGTTGCCGAATCAGCCTTGCAACGATGTTTAACCAAAAAATTGTACACAGAATAAGAAACTCATCTGAATTTATCTGATGTGAAGCAAGGGTTATTTAATAATGACAACAGGCATGTATAATTGCATGTTTTCCATTTGTTGCAAAACAGATGTTTACAGGTTTACTGGGCACTTAAATTTACATGAGAGGTTCACAGATGTCCTTCAGAAGCGCAAAGCCCCACAACGTACACTTTGCATTTGGATGGATTTTTTTTAGCTTGTGCTATGAAAACTTGAAAACCCAAGAAGGCAAGACTTGAGAAAGTTTCTTAAATCCATAGGTAGACAGTATGGTTATCATGTAATTGGTTTAGCTATATATATATTCGAGTCATTGAATATACACTATATAAGCAGAGTTCATGAATTCTAACAAGTGAATGAATAGCATGACCATGTGCAGAGATACTACACAAATTCTGGAAGGTGTGACGTTGACGCACAACTTGTAGAGTTGTACAAGACCTCTGCTGTGTGCACGCCCCTCTTGGTGCCCTTCATAGGAACATGGAGTGCAAACACCTCAGACTAGTTATGCCTTGCCCAGTTTCTTACAACGTTTATTCAACTGACTGGACCATCTGAATTTGACACAAGTGAGTCTTTTTTTGGGCAGAAAGCTGTCAGAAACTCAGTTTGCATGGAAACCCTAACACTTCTAAACAAAAGGCATGTATTTATTCTGAGGAAGCAGAACAAAGGCTTAAAGCAAGTTTTCTTTTTTCTATTGCCTAAGTTTTGGATGTTCCTTGAAAGCATTTGTAAACTCATTTCAGGCTGTTCTCTGTTTCTGGCTGAAAGATGCTAGCTCCTGGCCTCCTGTCACTGTGAGCATGGCATTTTTAGAGAGCTATGCCAGAGACAATGTGGCCTGGCCCACCCCAAACCAGCCCACATGCACCTCGCAGGGGAAATGGCCTCTTAAACCCTGAAGCAGTCCATGGGGATCCTGGAGCAGCAGCCTCTGTATTCACCTCTCCTGTGTGAGCAGATTGGAAGTGCTCTGTCCCTTTGAACACCGTATCTACTTTTGTAAAAAGCCTCAGCACCCTTTAAAAAACAGTATTTATCCTATTTGTGTCCTTCTGTACCTACTAGCTATACGTAGACCATATAGCAGCCTTCCAGCACCTAAACAGAGCCTACAAAAAAGCTGGAGAGGGACTTTTTATAAGATCAAGTAGTAAAAGGACAAGGGGTAATGGATTTAAACTGAAAGGTAGATTTTGGTTAGATATAAGGTTCTTTACTGTGAAGAAGGTTCTTTACTGTGAAGAAAGTTCTTTACTGTGAGAGATGTGAGGCATTGAAACAGGTTGCCCAGAGAAGCTGTGGATGGCCCATGCCTGGAAGTGTTCAAGGCCAGGTTGGACAGAGCTTTCAGCAAGCTGGTCTAGCGGAAGGTGTCCCTTCCCATGGCAGGGGGGTTGGAATTAGATCATCTTTAAGGTCCCTTCCAACCCAAACCATTCTATAAGCCTATGATTCTACCTCTTAGTGATGCTTCTCCTTACTAGCACCACCATCCTTAAGCTTTAGGATGCCCTTTGATCTTAGTCTCTTCAGTCAGCTTCGGGAAGAGTAAACTACTCTCAGCTTGGAGAAAACCAAGATAGAAAATATTTCCTAATAATTACTTCTGTTTCTGTATGACAGATTACTTTAGCCATCACTTCGCCTTTGCCACTTGGTTCCTTTGACACCCTCATTAAAGTAATCTATTGAACACATACTATTAAAAAAAACCCTATAGCCATAATTACCCGGTAGCAGATAGAAAGACCTATTCATGTCAAAAGCAGTAAAAATCACATAAACATAGAAAGCACGTAAGTGAATACAAAAAAGAAACCAACACATCTCATCATACTCTTGTGTCATGAGAAAGTTCAGGAGCTATGGCACTGCAATAAGGACAGAACTTGCATATGATCTTAACTTTAATCTGGAATAAGAGTGGCTCTCAAACACTTTGCTGACCTCAAAACACCTTCCTGTAGAACTGTTTTGTATTCTATATAGTAACGTAAGTCTACTTACAGTAAGACTTTTTTCAACTACTTTTCAGATGCCTTAAAAGGAGTCCTCTGATTCATACAGGTCTGTTATATGACATGTTGTAAATCTTAACACCACGAGGGGGTATTCCATATGGTACCAAATACTGAGAACTAAGAAAACAATTAGGAAAGAAGATAATCCTTTCATCAAAGATCCTTATATCAAAGGCTTCATCACTGTTCTTTTCCTTGAGAGAAGGTTGGTATCTCTTAAAATATCTCTCTGAAGATAGCTCTAAATTAAGAAATAAGGTATGTCTCTAAGAGATGGTTTTGCTTGAGGCAGAGGCAAATGTAAGGCCCTTCAGAGACTGGCAGAATGACTCCTAAAATTGTTTTGGTTGAGATGATGGACAAAGAAAAGCAAAAAAGAGATGACTAAAGTAAGCAGAGACAAAACTCAGAACAGAAAAACCACTGCAGAAAAAAAGAAAAAAAAAGAAAAAAACCAACCCAGAATAACCTGTAGAGTATCAGCATGCAGAATAAACAAACATTTCAGGTTAAGGTGATGGCTGAAACAATCTCAGGGCAAGAAGATAAGAAGATTGCCCCAGATTATTTGTTGGGTTGTTTTTTTGGTTTGGTTTTTTTTTTTTTTTTTGTTCTGGTTTAGTTTTTTTCCCTTTTAAGATAGAAGGGATCGTAAGTTTCTGTAGAGCAGAAATTAGCATTTAAAAATTCCTCATTTTTTATCTTCTGCTGGAAATAACCGACTAATAACTGAAATTTTTACTAGCTGTTCAAGTCAAAGGGTTAAGAATGTACTTCAGTAAGTCTGTTTACCAAAACACCCGATGTCATCACATCAGGCACAGGTAAGATCCTCTCCACTTTCATCAAAAAAAGACCAACTGCAGCATATATTGATGCAAAAAGTAAGTAACATTTATCTTTTCTCAAAGTAGTCAAAACATATTCATCTGTTTTCAGTTGGATCTTTCATTAAAATATCTGGGGTTTGGCCTTTTCCTACCTGTACCACAAGAAATGAGAAATAGTTATGCTGAAGACAACATATAAACAGAAGGATCCTTGCAATTAGGATAATAACTGGGGCCTGTAGCTAAACAAATAAACAAACCATTCAACCAACCACATCTCCCTTTGGCACTGCTGCACTTCTCATCACAGCTTATTGTAAGCTTATGGCACTAATGAGTATCTGATGCCCTGTCTTGTTTGCAAATACTTAAAAAGCTGACTTGTTTCTGCATTGGATCAATTGCTTCTCTAATGCCATTCAAAACTTGGTGCTGCCCTGATGCTTTCTTCATGAGGAATTAGGTGGTGTGAACTGTTTTTCCATAACACTGTCATCTTTTCCAGGCATCAAAATCAGTTGAAGGCAGGCAGATGAAGCCCAACGCTCCCAGAAGCACAGCAAAAGCTGAGAAGGGAGCTCTTGGGGCAAGAGGTGGCACTGAGACCATGGTGTGACTCAGGGGAAGCTTTGAGGTACAGGAAGTGCTGTGACGAACCATGGTGGGGAAGGAAAGTCACCTCCTACCCCCACATCATGTGAGTCACTCATCCCAGAGATTAACTACACAGAGAATGAAGGCCAGCAATAGCAGCAGGCATTCACACAGGAAGGGGCCTCTAGAAAAGCAGAACTACATCCAGCAATGGTACATATTCCCAGTCCAGTCCTCTTGTGCCCTCTGCTATTCCCATACCTGAGCAGCTTAGATCAATCAATAACCCAAATAATTGCAATGGATATATCAAAGAATATATACTTTGCATAAACATCTTGCGATATTTGAGTTTTGCATATTTATCTATGTATGCATATTTCATTTATTTACGCATATTCCATTTATTTATGCATATTCCATACCAGTTTGTCTGGTATGTTAATCACTTAAAATCCAAAGTATTTAGGTACAAGATAATTTCATTCAAAATGCAGTCATCTAGCCTGAGGTGAGCATCTAGGCTCCATCAACAGTCTGTGCCCAGAGAAACAAGAACAAAGAGGCAGTTTAACCCACGCAGGAGCCTAATACAAGAAGAATAAATTCCTCTCTGAAGATGCCTTCAATAACCATGAAAGCAACATAGAGGACTAAGTTAAATTACATTCCTAATTTTTAGATTATTAAAATTAGTGAGACTAATCCCACCTGTAGTGCACAACTATCTTTAAACTCAAACTTTGACTCTGTGGTTGACTCTGGAGGCATCTGGCTAAATATTTACAAGTGGAATAAGAGCATCTATAGAAAGAAACAGCTCACAGCAGAACCTGTTCCTCACAGTTTTAGAACCAGGAGCTGTAGAGACCCAACCATTCAAGAAGGGGCATACTGATCCCTTAAACATCATCTCACTGTCTTGCTTTTGTTTTTCTAGCTGCCCAGTAAAAAAGCATCCCAGACCTGCCATATCTGTTGGTATAAACAAGCAGGTCACACATCCAAATAACTGTACACACATTTAGTAGGAACTTCACTCTATGAATAAAAATACAAGAGTTGTTGGGAATAGGATTTTATAATGTAGCAAGACCTCTGTTTGGGGACTTATCACACCGAAGGAGGAAATAAATTAATGAACTGAGAACGTGTACACATCTACCTAGATGCCTAATAATTCAATGTTTAAATAATCCTCTCCCTCCCTAATGGCAGTAGCTCCTTGTTATTCTGGCATTCCCAGCACTCTGGCCTCAAATACATTACTGCTTACATCTTCCTCGCCGGTTACCTAGCCCCATTAGTTATAACTGTATTTTATCAGAAAGGCAAGGTAACAAAGATGCAGCACACGCACTCATCTGTACTGTATATCTGAGAGTTATCTCATAATGCAGTATGATGCCAATACTTAAAAAGATTTAAATATGGAGGATAAAAAGCCTTACTATTTGGAAGACAGACATAAAAATGTCTTATTTATAATAAAGCACAATATAGGTGTTTTTCATTACCTAGGTCCCATTCTGAGGTGTTAGATATGTCTTTACGTCATAGCTTTATGGAATCTAAACCATCCCAATCAAGTTTCCAGATTTCACTTCAAAGGCCCAGTTTGCCATTTCTAGTTTAGGCTTTTGGGCTAAAAAGTTTTGGGCCGAAAGCAGTCCAGAACTGTTTTCAGTTCTGGACAAATACAACCAGGCTATTCCTACTCTACATATAATTTATCATAGGTATGCATTAAACCTTTGGGAAACACTGAGATTAAATCTTACAGCTAAAACACCACCACCACACTGCAGCAATAGTCAAATAGCACACTGTCAACAGTGTTAACCTGATAAAGCATAGAAATGCAGTCAACCGTTTCTATCAAGATAAGTTTATTCCCTCTATGGAAATAAAAAAAAAAAAAAAAACAAAAAAACCCAAAAACCATGAAAAATAAAGTAACAGCAGTAAATTACTCTAGAGCTATGCATCCTTTCAATATCAAAATATAAACATGTCAAGCAGTATTAATATTTTTATATGACATACATGGAGTACATACAGATGAACACAATAAATTGCTTTCATTCTCCTCTGATCCTGAGCCAGCTCTGTGTCAGGCCAATATTTTGGCATTAATTAATGTAGCTTTAAAACTGCTCCACCTTGTGCCAGCTGCCTAAAGCATCCTGTAGTTCTCACGAATAATGGGGCTGCCAGCAATCCCCAGTTACACCGGCTCTACCTCACCTACTGGGAGTCACAGTACTCCATGGTCAACAGCCCACTGTACTGGCAGTCCTTCCCATGGTCCTCACAGAGTGATAATCACCCTATCTGGTGCTAGTGCTGCTCTGGGTCCTGCCAAGACTGACCTAAACTGTATTTATCATTCCTCATCTGATTATACAATAGTGCAATGTTCAGAGTCCAGCACTGGGGGAACATATTCAGGGAAAGGGTCATACTTTGATGTAGTGTAAGTTAAATGTAAACAAAAGTGCATACAGGCATAACTAAAGTTGCTGGTAAGCTTTATTTTAATGTAAATCCTTGGTGAGAGAAAGGTAGGGAATTATCAATGCAATCAGCTGTGATCTATTCAAATATCAATGCCAACTTTTTGAACAAATCAATAATTTACTGAAAGAAATGTTCCCAGTCTGGTTTCTTAGGACATTTGTTTCTAGGCACATATTTCATTTTCACAAGGGAAAACTCCTTTGAGCGTGTAAGAATTACTACCTTTGTAGACAAACACAAAATGTAGGGTTCTTGCTGTGCATTTGTTTCTTACACTGTGTACAAGGAAACTGCGTACAATTAGTGGTTGTTTCTTGAGTCACTCAAATGCCTAAATGAGAATGAGACTGGAAAGCATATGGTAAAAGCCACTATTAAGTGGCATTTTGGAGTATTATGGGAGTGGTGTATTTTCTTGGTGTGGATTTTTGGCAGAAAGAATCTGGAAAGGTTTATTTGGTGAAATCTGGACTCCATACATATTTTCAATTGCTGTGTGTTTCACATGGGGTAAGAACTACATCAGGTGGCTCTCAGCCAAGGAGAAGTACGCTATGTTGACATCCACTTAAACTGACAACTGAAGTGTTTCAAATTGTAGGAAAGAATGGCACTATTATCCCAAGGTAACTTATTGACATACGCTGACTTTTATTGATGTGCAGCTGTAACCCTTTTCCTGCCCTCCATTTCCTTCTCGAAACAGCATCCTCCTCTGTATGGCAGCGATTCTACTTGCTGCTGGACTCTTATTCTCCTGACTGTCCCCATACCCTCATTCACTATTGCTTCAAGAGCACTTCTGGTCCAGTCATTTTGAGCTTCAAAGCCACAGATGGTTACAAAACTTTAACTATAATGGGACTCTTTCAAGAGGAATTTATATAAACAAAACGTATGGCACCCATAATCAGCTCAGAGCCATAGCATATTCTAAACAGGTGCCTTTAGCCAACAGTGGGTATTTGCCATTGCAACATAAACAATCCAGAGCATAACCCATGACATCATATTAAAAAATAATTATTTTATTTTCAATACAGAAAATCCCTTGTTGCATCAGACCAAAATCAAGTATAAAGCGAGATAATCAACTTTGTTCCATAAGGCTAAAAGGATTAATTAAAGTACCTAAATGGCATATGAATAAATCTATCGATAAACCTCCAAGGACATACGGTAAGCCAGAATCTCATTAAAGATGATGTTAAAATTTAGTAGAGCACCTGCTTCTTTGCTTGGAAAAAGTCAATATGAATACACAGCAGGCAAAGAAAGGAAAAAATGCCCAAACCAGGTCAGAACTGCTTTCTAGGCTCCTGCCTTTTGAATGTGCAGCAAGAAATCTGTCTTGTACCATGAAAGAACCACTGTAAAATTAACAGATTTATCTATGATTCTGAAGTATCACGTAGAATATATATAATAAGAAACATGCTTCAAATTTGCACATTGATAATAGGAGTTCAACAGCCTTGCTTTGTTACATTTTTAACAGCATAACAAGTGAAAACACTATGATAAACAGTAGAAGTTAAACTTTTTAAAGTTTTCTGGTTCAGAATCTTTAGTGGCTTAGATGTGTAGTTTCTCTCAACCTACTCAGCTAACAGGGAATGGTGTTTTGCCATTAGGCAGACGCAGACCCCAGTCTAATTTGTCTTTTCTATATTCCTCATTACTGTGATGCTGTTCCACTTGGTAGTATGAAAATCAGCAAGTCCCTGCAGATGTGTAAGACACTGTTCTACCAGCCAGTGATCTTTTCTAAATTAACTCTAAATTAATCTTTCCCGATGTCAGAAATCATTGTTAATTGTAGACTTAAACTTAATGTTTAATACATCGGAATGCACAATCAGTTATATAGAGGACTGAAATTCAGTTCTGGGTTCCTACATACTGAGTGCTCCATACATGGAGCACAAGTAATAACAGGTGAAGATGTTGCTTTTACTGACTCAAAATATGATGGGAACCCAAAGAAGTGCAGCAAAGGCTGAGCTAAAAATCCTGTTCTAGAAATACCAGGAACATATTACACTTTTAACACTCAATTACCTTGGACTTCAAAAACTTTAATATCATCAAAATGCCCGGCAGTTTAGGGGAAAAAATAACCTACAAAATGCATTAATCAAAAATGAAAAAAAAACCAAACCCAAAACAATTGCATGTGTACATGGGTAAGAAAAGCAAGAGTTAGACAGAAGTGAACCAGGGAGAACCAGAACCATGAATCTTGTCCCACCCACACCACCAGCTTCATAGTTCAGTAAGAAAACTAATCAGAACAGGGGGAGGAAACTAGGTCACTGTGCCAGGAACATGGTTTTGATGAAAAAATTAGTCCTGTTTTATCCAATGACAAAGTTCAAACACCTCTCAAAGCAGGCCACGTGTTAGTTGGAGCAAACTAAGAATGTGTTGTATGTGCTTTTAGTCCATTTCTGCCTCTCATCATATCAGCCATTTCCCCCTAAAGCCTCCACATTGCATGAATCGGCTCCTGACTGGAAGAGGTTCCTCATGAAGCCAAATGACATGGTTCCTTAGGCAGCTGCTGCTGCTACAAAAGCTCCTGCATGAGCCCTTTTCACCACTAACAGCACTTTGCCTTGGCAGCACAACAGCATGAATTTGAGCACAGAACCTGTATTCTCTGCTTGGAAACCTGTGGAACCATAAGACCATACTGAGCTCGTCCGTACTTTCCCAAGAACAGTCTGCACCTTTTTATCATTGAGGCGTATCATTCATTTTAATTGCATGGAAGCTGAAGGCAAAGGAAAGCAGGATCTTGCAAGCTCATCTCAGCCAATGCCCATCAGATGCACTAAGGCAAGACTGACAGAAAGAGGTGCTGGGGAGGGAGCCACGTGGCAAACACTGTCTGGGGAAGGTCATAGCATTCAGGTAATAGTAGTGTCCCATTTCCATAATAAAATCGCAGGAACCTACATCAAAATCACTGTAAAAAGAAATAAAGCAGCAGAAAACCCATTTCATGCTAATTATGTTACTTCTATTCTGCCATCTTACACAATCTTACATGGGCTTTAAATTCCTTTCTCAACATACTATAGGGCCAATCACTGTTTCTAAAAGCTGACAAATATAAAAGCTCAGTATTCTGTCTCCTGAAGAACAAGGGACAGAACAAAGCATCTTAGCTTAGCAAGGAGAAGGAAAATGGTTCATGAAACTCAATGCTTTTCTAACATTTGGAATTTACACAAAAAATTACCTCTGCCTCCCAGTAGCCTGCCTGATCTCTGTAATTCCACCAGTAAGTCCTTTCCTTCTGGCACCTGCTATGTTCCCTGAATGTCTCTTAAAGCCAGTGCAGCACCACTAATTAGGAGAAACAACTAGAGGGTCTGAACTTCCACACTGCCTCTGAAATGCATTTAGAAACAGCAGCTATAATGATTTAAACTACAGCACTCATCCATCCCAGAGATCCCGAAATATGCTAGAAGCAGCTAAACAAAGTACCATGTATGTTACTAATTTAAAGTAATAAAGTATCAAGGAATGCTACTATACTCCAGAATCCTCCATGCAGCTATTTAAATAGGGAATAAAAGGTATTTCTCACTTTAGATAGTGTAAGATCTATCTACATGAGAGGACATTGCAGAGGGACAGAAAGACATATTTAAGAGAATGCCAGACACGTCAACTCTGTAAGTGCAGATACACTCAAATGAACTGTATTTCCCTGGAAATACTCTTGAGGGTACATGTCCTGACCCTCAGGGAATGAATCCTGGTCTCCAGCTGTGGTGTTTTCATGCTTGTCTGGTGTTTAATTACTAATCCACATGGCAAAGTGCAACATGATGTGGGAGTACTGACTCAGGTCACTGGAATGGGGTCTCTACCTCGCCAACGGCAGCACCATTTGGGCATGCATGGGGCAGCAATGTAGGTCACTACAGTAGACAACATTCACTGCATGTCACCAGCACAGTGAATATCAGGTTTACTTTAGGCATCATATTCAACATGTTTTAACACTCAAGCCATACAGGCTTAATCAAAAGCCTGTAACTTACTTGGCCTGCTTAGAAAGCAGTTTTCAAGGCTAATATGATAAACACAAGAAAACTCCAAATGGTTTACATCTTATTTCCTACACAGTCCAAAACGTCCTACTCCACTAGGAAGCTACTTCATACCTATTTTGTTGGAGCTTTTAAATGCATAATATATTTCTAGCTAAGAGTCTTCCACTTACACCTTCTTATACTTCTCACAGGAATAATTACCACGTATCTTTTAACACATTAATGTTGTCAGCTGATCTGCCCAATCTCATTCATGTTTTTTCTCACTTCCTTTCCATTAAATTTCAACTATACTTAAATGCTATTTCACCCTCTTGAGAAAGACTGCCCAGAGTTTTTCCAACCATGCTCATCATCTTTTGAAATTTCACCCATTCAAACCTTCACATTGTAAGTGGCTTGGCACTGGAATATGGTTTAAATATTATTTTAAAATACTGGTAATTGAAGCCAGAAAGGGAATTGATTAACATCAGCATGTCATCTAATTAAAAATATATCTCATTTTACAATCCATCACCAAATATTAACATGCTGAAACTCTGCTGAACACTCTGCTAAGCCAGTGCCACAAAGGCAGCGGGGAAAAGGCACAAGGAAAACAACTGCACTCCTTAAACAGTAAGCCTCCTGAAAGAGATTTCTGAAGGTGCTGCAGTCTGAGAAAATCCTCCTCTTCCAGAGCAGCAGATGCCCCTCTAAGTGCTAAAACACCAGCTGGTATACCATCTGAGAAATCACCACTGAAGTTGTTTATCAACAACATGAAAAAAACAACAACAACAACAGAAAAAAGCCCATAAAGTCCATAAATTCTTTCTTTCTCAAATGAATTATTAGGATGATAAATTTTTTCATGAAGGAGAAAGCTCAATGAACTGTTTCAGAAAGAACTACATTCTTCCACCATTTTGTCTTTCAAACCTTGTCCCTTCCCTCCCTCCAATGCAGCTGTTCACCCTTGTAGCGCTTCCATGCTTCTGAATTAAGCAGAGACACACTGTGACTGTTATTTTGACTTTCTGCCAGTAGCCAGAAAACTGTGAGACTGCAAGAAGCTGGATCTTTTCCTCCAGCAGGTAGAGGAACTCTACCAATGCCAGAAGCAGGGGTGAGGCCTCTGGGCATTCAAGTGAAAAGTGTGTAAAGAGCAGAGGAGTAAGAAAAATGTAAAACAATGAGAAAAATTAATCCCACTCACTCTTCAGCAAGTGTTAGGCACCAGACAGTAGACTTGGGCATTCATGGAACAACGTAAGAATAGGGCAAAACCAGTGATTTAAATAGCCATAAGGGAGCATTTATTTTTCTGCAACTCCTCCTCTTTGCTTATATACTATAATCCCAGTGGTGTTTAAAGCAGAGCTCTGTGAGCTACCCTATTTTTACGCTCTTCTGAATCACTATGCTCTACATGCAGATCCAAATGAATCCCAATAGGGGCCTCAAGATCCTCTTCCAAATGCACAGTTTACAAAAGAAAATGTTTGCAATACTCACACAGCGAATGAGGTTAACTGAAAGGCAAATTATTCATGACTCAGTCACAAAATCAAATGCAATAGTCAAAATACACTGTTGTGTAAAATCAGTATGTATTTTTTCTGAGAGGAAAATAAAACCCCCGTATACCACTGCAAGGTAGTAAAGAGAGTGTGCACGTGCTCTGCTCCCAGTATCTGGCATTAGGGGTTGGTCTCTATAGCCAGATGTGCTGACCATTCACAAGTGAAAGCAATTACTATACAAAGGGGAAAAGTTTTATGATGTTTTGAGCTCTACAGATACATAACCATGAAGCATTGGATTATTTAGTGTGTTAAAAGAGAAATAGCTGGGTGAACCAGATTCATATTTAACTAGGAAACTGTCAAGACTCTGTGCCTGAAACCACTGAAAAGTTATCTGTACAAAGAATTTTGTTTAAATTGCACTAAAATTTCCAGTCTTTTCCCTCACAAACTTTAAAAACAACATGGCTAAGAAGAATGCTACAACATCTAGAAAGGACTTCTATCAGATGTTTAGCAAAATATACTCTTTTGTTTGACTGCAGAAAGCTTTTATCACCTGAGCAAAGAAAAAAACAGTGCCTGTATAAGGACGGGTATGGTGCTGGACCGGTAAGGAGAAGCAAGCCCCAGGAGCAGGAACAAGGGCACTTCCCAGAGCACTGGTGCCAGTTCAGCAAACTGGAAGGCCCCCAAGTCCTGTGATGCCAAGAGGATTTGGAGCTCAGACAACAGTGGCCAGGCACCAAGGGGAGCCACAATCTTTCATGTCTCAGTCAGTCTTCTTGTTTTCTATAGTTCATTCCTTAATTAAATAAAAAGGATTCTTAGCAATGTCTTACCTTACCCAAATAATCATGGGCTCAGAAGATGTTTGTTCTACCAAACTAGGGTTCCCAAAGCTTAGTTTTGACTGTTTCCTTTTCTACCCCTGGTGTGGCCCTACCATAATGGGCTAAGATCAATGTCATATACTAATTCTCACCTGTAGCACTTCTGTCTTCTCATCCAAGTTTCCAGACCTTGCCTGTTCTTTTCTCACCCATTTCTTTATATCCAGCTTTCTCCCAAGCTTAGTTTCCCCCCAATTTCTCTCCTCAGCACAGCACTAAACTACAACCCCTTCATTATTTCACTGATGCTGTTTCACCCACATGGCACCCAGGTCTGAGGAACATAAATCCCATTAGTCAGGGCAAAGCTTTCATTTTCTCAATGCCCATGTCCAGTATCACAGCAACTTACCAATTGCTGGGAAAAGCAAGCCCAAGTGCTGGAACATATTCAGCACAAGCATAATTAGGGATGATTTATTTTCTAAACTCTGAGTTTAGAAAGCTTGTGTGAACTGAGACTTTCCAAAGCTCACATCCTGTTCAAATTTCAGAAGATTTTTCACAGGGAAGGAGTGAAAAGCACTTTTCTGACCCTCCAGCATTCCCTTGCCAAATTCAAACACTGCTCCAAAACAGTTATTGTAGTTTTGTAGGGGAATAATCATAGAACTCCTCATTGTATCCAGCACAGTAGTGCCTGTTTCCATTTCATCTTTGTTCCTGAAAATATATGAAACATAATTTTATAGATACTCTTCCAAAACTTCTGCTTAAAGCCAACACCTGCCTTAGAAGTATTTGTCGATATATTTAAAGTTGACAAATCTATAAACAGCTATAAGCAAGACCTTGTGGTGGACAGCAATAATTCACCATTCTTACATCTTTCATTATATCTGGGAGATTGGTACTAAATTCATTGAGCCCTAGATGCTAGGTCCCTAAATCACTTTGAAAATTTGCTTACAAACTGTACCTGAGCTTTATTTCTCTTTGGAGATTTTATGGCACGTACTGGGGATGTGATTATCTCCTTACGGGAAACAAAGAGACCAATTATGGAGGTGTTGTCTCCTTTCTGCAGTCTACTTTAAAAGGTGGATATCTCTAATTGTCTCCCAGAGACCCTCATCCAGCCTAGGACAGTTGTGTGAAGGCCCTCTGGGAGCCTACATGACCAGATGTCTCACCTCCACAACCTGACTATTAACTGCAGCATATTGTCATCTGTCTGCAGTTATAAAACCTTTGCCTGAAAAATAAATAGAATTAGGACTAAAATCTACAACATACTAATGGTCCATCATGCTAATTAGCTGGTTGGAAGGAGGAACAATAATAAATAAGCCTTTGAGGTGGAAGCCAGATGTGGCAGAAGCATCCTACAGCTGCCAGGCAAGCTCAGAGGAGGTCCCAGCCCAGGCCCCCAAGCAGGGGGTAACCGCACCCCCCTTTCCTATGGGGTCTCTGGCATGGACACTGTGGCACTCAGAAATGGAGCAATACAGTCCCAAAGCATAAGCCATAGTTCAGCAAGAGTATTTTATTCATTATGTTTTAAGCATATAGCATGTAGAGCGGGTTGATTTTCCATCCAAAATACGAGTTACAATTTTCTCTCAGTTCCAGCAGACCACAACCCATATTCTAAGAAAAGGGTTTCTTCAAGTTTCTGAAGTTGTGATTTTTCTGTGAATGTAGACTACCTGCATCATCAAAAACTACCTGACAGCAAAAACCATGTTATGGGGTAGTAAACTCTTGTAATGGGCTGTGTGGGATGCTCAGATAAACAAATTGGCTTGAGGTAAGAAAGTCATCCTTAAAGGAAAATGAATGAAGATTGGAAATGGAAGCAGAGCTGGGCACGTGCACACTTTAAGCTCTTTTGAAAGCACAGGAAGGGAAAACTAACAGTTAGCAGAAGCCCTGTAAATACATTAGATGAATTTGTTTATTACTGGAGAAGTCACTACATCCATTTGTCAGCTGACATGAAGCCTGCTAGGGTCCTAACACAGTTAGCTACTCTTTGCCATTAACTGAGAAGGGATTGGGAGATTCTAATAACAGTGGGGAGCAATTTTTTATTTTCAGAGAAAAATATGCTGTCATTTCACTTGTACCATTTGTTTTAGAGTACTCACAGTAACCTCGGAGTTTAAACAATGCTTAAGCAAAAGCAGGCATGAGACTGCAGCCCCAGGAAGGTTAGGGGTTTGTTTTTATTCAAATAGAGGCAGCAGCAGTCAGGCTCAGAGTATTCAGATCTGTTTTCCTGTTAGGCTTTTCCTTCGTAATAACTGCTTTTCATTTTTTTAAAATACAGCAATAAAAACGGAAATTCCCTAAAAGCTGTCTTCTTTTATAAGAAAGTAAGGGGGGGAGGGGGAACCACAAAACCATATGGAAGTCAATTAAATGCTTTATTTGTTCAGCAAAAAAAGGGACTGTGTATTTCCTGAATTAAATTTGTTTTCATTGTCCTTCTGTGGGCAACTGCTTTAGGGAGATCATATACAATGTCAGTCCTTGTTCATGACTTCTCAAAGGAAAAGACTATTTTGCAGGTACATGGTTTTACAACTGAGGTTAACTCCTTAAAATCTTTGCTTTATGTTTACAGTGATGTAACTAGAAGCAGACTCTGTCTTGTTACAACTTTAGCGATGCAGCTCCTACATAATTCTCAATGATTTTATAATAACCATAATCATAGATGCATAATTTCCATATTAAATAAAAAAATATCCTTAAGGGAAAGA
>NW_009936731.1:235317-237690 GCF_000696875.1 Nestor notabilis
CCTCCCCCACAAATATCCAGAAATATGATATGCCTAAATGGAGAATTTTGGACAGCATTAGACATAAGGCCCTGATGCATAAAATCTGTCAAGAAAACATTACTTTCAGCTTCATCTATTACTGGAAATTGCAGGTGATACTGTTATGAAAATTGCACAGATCTCAGTGCCCTAATTTTGTCCTATAATTTTTTATTCACTGGATGCTGAACACGTAATAGTCAATGTTTTTAGTTTTAAGGTGATTTAAGACAGCAATGAATTACCAAGGTCAATCTTTGGCTATGGTTTTGGCATTGTCCTTTCTTAACCTTTGCACTTTGTTCAAACAGTTAGAATTGCATGTAAAGTAAGCTATTAGTTCTCTGGGGCTGAAACAATAAAAACGTACATTCAGTTACCTAGCACATTGCTAACTATTTCAAGAAAAATATAAAAAGTAATTAATACTTCCTGATGTCTAGACATTTGTTAGAAAGTTCTCTCACAAATTAATATATATGTTAGAAAGTGCAATATATACTGTAATTATATCTTACTGCCTACAATGAGTATCTAGAATAAAAGGAAGAAATGCAGATGTTTCTCCCAAAGAAGCCACAAAAGGGGAAGAAGAAGTGGTAGCGTGGAAATTTTGGCATGGAGTTTTAGTTTACCTGTACAGGATTATATTGATATTTTGATGGCAACAGCTGTAGATAGTACGTAGAAGCGTGAGAGGGACATGAAAACAGAGGACTATAATTGGTGGGAAGCTGGAGGACGTGATAATATAAGGAACACTGTTCTGGGTTAGACTCATAGTTAGCTTCTTATACAGCATCCATCAAAGAACATTGCTTTATATTCTGCACAACAAGTAAAAGAAACCTATGTTTGATTATTCTCTTTGAACAATACTCTGGCATGTTTCTAATATACAGAAATAATTATTTATTAGTAATTTCCAACGTTGGATTCTTTAGTCATTAAACTACCACTATATCCAAGTGACCTCAGAGATAAGACTTGCACATTGCTCCAGTTTTCATATACGATGTTGAAAGAAATGTGAAAGTACGAAACCATCAGCACATTCTGTTAAACACAACACCCCAAGCCAAACAAATTAATTATAAATATGCAAAACAGAATAAAAAACAGATCAAATGATACTGAAAAAAATAATCTTGACACATTGAATTCACTACTGTTATTTACAAGTTACATGAATTGATAACTCCTCTCACATTGTCTATCTTTGGGTGCAATCATGTAAATGCTTATAGTAGGCTCTTTAAGAAAAGTTGCAAGGGTAGAATACAAAGCTTGAAACTTCAGACAAGGGACACAATTTATTGTATAAAATGGAAGATCTGAATATTAAAATGTTTTAAATGCTTCTGAGAGGTCAGCAAGAGTTTTAAAACAAGCAAAAATCCAAACTGAACAATTTCCCAACTTAAGAAGCTTACGTTTAGGTGTCACAAGGAGACGGATTCCTACAGGTGTCATACCTGGGTGCACTAATCACATAATATGAACTCAAGTACCTGCAATAGGACTCACACTTATACTGTGAGTCCATTGCTTAAAAAATGTTCTACTGCATGGGAAGATCAGCTGAACAAGGAAGGGGAGTTACTGCTGGAAAAGGGAGGACTTCTATAAGAATTCATGGCCATAGTGAAACTGGTCAGTTAAGACCTGATATAGAAGCACTTCTGGGCTTTCTCCTGACATTAAACTTTCAGCAACGTCCACAGTTCCAGTCATGAGTTCCCTTTGTATCACCTCCAAGTGGTTAGCCAAATCTACCCCAACAGAAAATGCCTTACTCACAGTTATTCTTACCTTAGTTGCTTCTCAGATGGATCCTAGGAACACCATCTTACTATGCACAAATTTTCCAGCTGTCATCAAAATCTATGCGGGAAAAATTACTACAGCACACTCAGTACTATAAGCTCCCTATACAAGCTCATGCTGGGTAAAACTCTTCTATCCAGACTGTCTGATAAGATACACTATTTCAGACCTCATTTTCAAGATATTCCTGATCTCAGTTTTGTGAAAAGAATTTCTGTAAGAAGTCTTTGACTAGCAGCTGGAACACAACTAAAATCCCTTTAGGATTCTGTACAGAAACTTTAGGTTTCTGTACAGAATCTTTAGGTTTCTGTACAGAAACCCAAGTGTTCTCGGTAACCAAGGCACCTGTGTGCCATTGCAGTGTGCATAATGCAGTTGGGAGTCCCAGCTCTGACAAGTATGTTTTGACAGGAGCCAAGTGCTGCAGTGAGATCAAGCAGTTTAAAGAAGGTTAAAACATCTCATTAAAGCTCAGTAGATTCTCTGATTCCCCAGTAAGTGAAATTTTACTCCCAGCACACC
>NW_009936731.1:237736-282530 GCF_000696875.1 Nestor notabilis
TCTCGCTGTTTTTGATGAAGCTGAAAACTTAAGTTACTAAAATACTGATATTTCTCTGTTTCTCTTTCTTTGTTTTCTCTTAGAGACATAATTAGATTAAATAATACTATGGTAAATTAATATTAAATTACTATATTTATGCACATAAAAATGAAAATAAGAAATATTAAAGAGATGAGTGGCTAAATAATATACCATACATACATGTGTGTGTGAAAATTCTCCATGGGTTCTTTAGATTATATAGCAAATAATGAACATTACATGTAGGAAATTAAACTGTGGCTTTTAAACCACATGGATGCATGAGGAAACATCAAGATTTAAGTTCCATGTTATGGCACAAAACGATGTCTTGCTCTATTCATGTCCTGTCAACTGCTCCAACAACTGTTTGCCACCTCTAGCCTTCCCCAAAATTGGATAGCCATCATCCACCTTGTTGGGCAAATGTAATTTAATACAGCAGAAAACAGCCTGAAAACCAGAGGGAAATGGTTATTGAAAAAGTGGACAAGCTCAATCAATTCAGCAGTCTGGCAAGCACCAGTGCTGGTAGCAGGCAGGAGAAGAAAGCATGCAGCTTGGAGCAGGAATTGAGACAGCAGGTGAGGAGGGAGCAAGAAAATGTTCTCTCCATGCAGAAGCATTATTTCTGCTTAGCATTATCATCAAACACTACTTTGGGATAATAATATGTATTTGCTCTTCTTCCTAGTTTCAGACTACCTCTCAAGCTAGATTAATGGGCAAGACAACAGAGTATAAAATGCAGCTAAGTGAAAGCTAATGACCTCGAAGAATTTTCAGAAAAGCATCAGCATAGAATGTATTATCGTGGAAAATGAGAACACAGTAAACAGCACAAAACAGTGTAAATAGCAAAGAATCCTGTCAATAAGATTTAAATTGTTTAGCTTATATATCTATGCTCTGTCTTCACTGCCTCATATTTAAATACAAGTTTTCAGAATAAAGAACAATTATTACTTGTATATAAGCTTTCAGCACCACACCTTTTTTACAGTTAAACTGGGTGAAGATAAACAACACTTACTTTGTTTAGATCTTACATAGTATTTTTTAAAATGAGAGAAAAATCTCATTAAAACCAGTTACCAGTAGCAGTTAATGTAACTTGTATAGATAGATTAGCACCTGGAAGTGACAAAAATGTTACCTTTCCTGTTATGATCCTGTAACTGTAACATGTAGTCAACACAGCTGCATAAATGCTGTGGAGCATGGCATAATGAAGCACGTGAGCAAGAAGGAACGGCATCTATGTGTATCCAAAATGCACACACCAATTAAATGGGAAAGCCTCAGGGCCATCTCTAACTCCTTTGTTTATATCTTTTCCACCCAATTGTTCTCTCTCTGGCTGTCTGTTTGAAAGGACGGGATGTAACCCAACTGGTGACTAACTGTGTACGATCAAACCCATTTTGTTGCTTAAACCCCACAACGGCCATATGCTATTTCGGCATCTTAAGGACCCTTGTCTTTAGGTATCTTGCTGCCATGACCCAGAGTATTAAAAAAATAATAACCTTCTCTCTTTCCTTAAGCCAAACGATTCACAGTGAGAGACAGTGTAAAGACCACCTTTGATACATAACTGTCTGCAACAATCTAAATGTCTTCTAAACAGAATAACAGAGTTCATTTAATGTTTAGTTAAAAGTCACCCTTTCCAAGTGTGCTGAAGGCAATGAGAATTTTTTCAAGGATTTTAATGAGCTTTGGGTAAGATACAACTGTTTTAGGTTACTGACTTCTATAGCATTGTGGGCTTCATTTGATACTCAGAATGAAATACTAAAAGTTACTTAATAATCATATACCATGTAAACAGTGATATACCCTAAAACACCATACTCAGCTGTTTTCCATCTCAAAGCTCAGAAGCTTATAATAATGCAAAAGCCAGGTGTATGGCACTGACCCAGACTTTCAGTGTCAGATCTAACTTCAGTAAAATAGCCCAGCATGTATTTTATAACAAGATTATAAAATTTGATATGAGAAGTGGTAATGGCAATCTTCAACATCTAAAATGTATTTTGCAGGGTTTTGAAATTAATAATTTTTTCCATTAGATGGTTTTACAGATGGATCTACTATAAAAACAGCATTCTTGTATCATTATGTCCATTGCTATATGTTTTTGGTAAAACATGCCATTGCCATGTGAAATGAACTATTATTTTTGCACTATTATATGTGATACCATATGCTGACTATACGTTTATTATAGCACTGATTTCACCAATGGTTTATAATTTGATGAGCCTTCAGAGTCACTGATGTACCAACCTTTACTTCATCTTTATACATACACTCATAAAAAGGAGCTTTAGGCTTCTATGAGACTTTCTGATAGCCTGCAGTAGAAATAACTACTGGAAGCTTATATATCCACTTGCATTGGATATATAAATCTATTTTAAAATCTGCTTGCACCTTTAAACACACACACAAAAAAAAAAGGAATTATTTTGTACCTATGAATTCTTAAAACACTTTTACTGTAAAGATTTATATCAAAAAATTGCTTGAGGATTCCTGGTTTCCTGTGGTTATGTTTCCCTTCTCTGTCTGAAAGCTCAAATAGACAAAGAAAATGGTGCTAGGAAAGCAAGATTTAAAGATAATATTGTCCATTAACGGCTATCCCAGTTCCTCCTGCAGAGGGCAAATGTTAAGAAAGAAGAGAAAAGTCAACAGTATTTCAAAAAGGACCTGCACAGTGAATGTGGTTCAGGTATTAACAAAATAATCAACTGCCTGAGAACTTTCTCTTTTCCCACTTACAGAGCATTAAAAAGGCTACAGGTATAATAGTTTTGCTATTTTTTTTTAAGTACTTTGCCATAGAACCTAAAAGCACTGCTAACGATGGGACAGCACTGCACAAATCATCAGGGCTTTACACAAGGACCTTGGGGATGGCTTTCCAGTGAAAGTGCTGTACTCATACCTCAATATTAGCACTATAAACCTATTTCATTTCAGTGTTTACATGCCTCTCTAGTCACTATCTTTGTGAAAGACCAGAACATATTCACACATAGGTAATTACAGTTCCCCACAAACTGTCCAAATAACAAAAGATAAAGTATACACTAAGAAACACTCTTCCATGAGCAAAAAGAGGGGCTTGAGGACCTAATGTGTCTCTTACAGCTATAAACCGATGACTAACCTCATGACTGAAGCAGCACTTCGCAGTAGAAGGAAATAAGGTTTTGCAAGTTTATAGATTAAATCAAATAATGCCAGAGATAGCAACTTCATAGTTTTTAGCATAGACTACATAAAATTAAGAGTATTTTCAAAACTGATTGGAGAATATGAGACTGTTCAAGGAGATTTCAGAAAGTCATTTCATCATACTCCTAACTACTTCCAAAAATATTCCACACTTACTTTATACACGCATATATTTTCTGTCTCATGGCATTTTAAATTGCATACCTTATTTTGACAGTCAGTGCAGTTGTCACCCCCTGCCTCTGGAATATTGCAGCTCTGAGAGAGGCAATTAGTAATTCTTTTCTTAAGACAGTCAATGCCCTAAGTGGGGAGAAGCCCGTAACTCTTAATCTAACACAGAAACTCAAACCTTCTTCTATCATACATCTGCTTTCCACTGGCAGACTGCATCTCACTGCACAAATATAAATTGAGACAGATGAAGACCTCCTCACCATCCTGAAAATGTTACAAATTACCTCAGATTCCAATGAGCAAGCTGGAATTTAGCATGCTGGCAAGAATAATGAACTGCTATCTGTGTGGTATCCTATATATCTATTGCTTTTGAGGTAGGTCCAAAATTTGGAAGTTACTGTATGGAACTGTACACACATGATTCAGTCAAGCACCTCATTGTTTTCACACTGAAATCTTTCACAAGACTATAAGCTTTTCCCTAAAAGAACAGGTATTCCAGCCATGTAATTTCAGCTTTCCATGTCTCTGTGTACAAAGGGATCTCTATTAAGATGTTGCAGTTCACGCTTCTCTGTACAGATATGGGGCTCAAAAAGTGACATACTTTTAAAGACAGGTAAAGTTTCCATGGGACTTTATTGCCATCATTATAAAAAGGTGTTTATAAGTAATTTGGTTGGCAATACTACTGTAAAGATGCAAATCGTTCACCTCAATGTTGCTGCAAGAAAACAAAGGGAGACTGGAGTTCACTATTTTTACATATCCTATTTTTAAACAACTCTAACAGTCACCAAAGGCCTTTGAAATCTGAAAATGTGGAATTTCTGTTTAGCCAAAGCACGCACATGATATGGGGGATAGCAAGGTTCTTAATGATGACCACATCAGCTGCCACTGGCAAACCCATTTCTTGGGTCAGAGGACAGTTTAGTCTTCAGGCTTATCTCAGTCGCTGGCCTCCTCGCTGTGATATCCAGCATGGTATTAATTGGTTCCAGTTGTAGTGTGAACTTCTGAAATATCAACATCTGTTCACATGCAAGACTACAAGACCACACACTTATCCTACATAGGCCATCACATATCTAGTTACTACTGATGTGGGCTTAAACTGAATCACAGCCTCCTAGAAGCAAAAGGCTTTATGCAGTTCTCATTAGTTTGACTTTCCATTAATTACTGTTTCCCATTAATTCCATTTAAATTAGTATTTTTTAACTCCTAATTTTTCTTATTTAAACTTTTTTTGGTGTCATTTATTTTCTTCATATGTTTTTAGAGGGATTTTTCTCAACACATTCTCTGAAAACATCTTTAAACAGAGTTAGGAAGATAATGAAAGCACTAGACAAATAGGAAAGCATTAAACAGAGATGAGTTGGGAATGTCCAAAACCAATGCAACTGTCACTGATACATGGTGTATTATTTTAAACCTTATTTGGATACTTATATTAAAGTTTAAGACAATTTTTCTTAAGAGCATTTTGACTAGGAACTAAGGTGCTGTAAAAATCCAACTATATGCCTTTTTGAGATGTTTAAGTGCTTTGATCTACAGACAGAAATGACTGGATGTATGTACAATAGATGTGCAAATGAATGCTGTCTTCAGAAATATGATTACAAGGATCAAGTACCTGAGATGTTTCTGAAGGGGTGGTTTGGAAGCTTCTGCAAGGGCAGAGGCCTCCAGAGTTAGGAGTAAGTGGACTCCTCTCACTAAATTCTCTTTCAGATCCTGTTTCTCTGAAGGTTTTTAATAGGCTATGGTCTAATGACAGTGTTTAGGGAGAGCTGAATTTAATTTCAAAACCACAAAGTTAAGTTTCACTTGTACAGACAATATAACTTCAAACAATGGGTTAAATTATGTGCTAAGTTAGAATTTAAGCATCTTTTTCTTTGTTTGAGGCTGTCAGAATTCTGAAGATCACATTTATCAAGAGCTTATCATTCTCTTTAAACCGTGTAAGAATAATGAAAATTTTCAAGAAGTTGAAGTTGCAAAACCCCCATACTATATTTAATATAAACAGTGTTCTTCTTCATTCCACAGCACAATTCACCAAATGAATAGGCCCCAAATGGAATCCTACATTATGTGAAAATCTCCACTTTGCAAAATCATTAGAGCTCTGTTTTAGTTGGCTTTTGTCATATTTAACAGGGTTTGAGGTCACTACTAGCTGGCTTACAAAAGCATGAAGTCATTAATATGCATTAGCTGATATAACATAGAACTCCATGCATCAGATTATCTTTTTATTTTCCCCTCAAGTGATCACAGCAATTACATTCAACCTTGATAAATTGGAGTGAGGGGAAAAGAGAATATGATAGTGAAGACTCATTAGGAAATAAAATGCCCTATTAGAAGAGCCTGGGCTGTCCAGATCACAGGATTTTAACTCATTAGGGCAATTGTGTGGCCTCTACCTGAAAGTGATGCAGAGTTTCCAGGAACCACCATAACACCTACAAAGAGGAAATCTGCTGCACCTCTTTTTCCACATCATGTCCCACAAGAGACCTCTCTTTCCACACCATACCCAACTGCAAATATTTTATGTCCCTCAATGACCTAGTTTTCTGGTAAGCTGAAGCATCATGTCTCCTGGTCTCCTAAGCAATTATCAGAGAGTAGGCAACATCTATTGATTTGCACAGGGAATTATTTGCCACCTATGGAGCACATCAAGGAAATCTGATATATACAAACAAAATCTGGGCAGGGAATAATGATTTTGAAAAAAATTACTAAGATAGTTGACAAATTTTCCACTGTCAGTTTTGTTGAACAGTACCCATGATCCTATTCACGTGTGAAAACATCAGTCAGTACAGTCCCCCAGAATTCTTACAAAAGAGCATATTCGGAATGATCAGGCTGAGATACAGAGTGTCCCAAAAACGATAAAGATATATGAAATCAGGTATTAAGATGCATAATTTAAACCTTTTGCTACAAAGTAGAATTCATAAGCCTTTCTCAGACATCTATGCTATTTATGCAATGCTTGCAAAAATAAATAAACACACACACACAAATAAATAAATAAATGAATAAATTAAAAAATGGCACCAACAAAAAGCAGCGTAAGTGATCCACATATCAGGCATGTTGAACAGACTTACTATTTGAACACGTTACAAAGGAATCTTTCTAAAAACAGTGACTGATATTCTTGAAGACTATGAATTTTTTTTTAGTTTTGACATGAATTTTACATCAGTGTTGTGTATTTCAAGCAAAATAGTAGTAACAGACATGATCCAAATGGGGGCTTTCCATTAGGCATGCAAAGATCAAACACATTTTAAATATGTTAGGTTAATAGCAACTAGAGAGCTCTGTGAAATGAAGGCTGCAGTTAAAGATAGTGTGGTTATTATTTGATATCTGTATTCCAGTATGTTTGAGATAAATATTCAAAGCCTTTCCTGTTTCAAGCCTCTGATATTCCTTTCAAATGTAGCAAGCACTCCTGAAATCCTGAAAGAACAGTATGAATCATATAGGATTATCTACTGGCCCATGCACCTTTTTTTTAATTCTGAATCACCAGCAGAAACCTGCTCCCTTCTTCTTTCCACAAGTCACCATCAACGTTGACTTAAAATGTGAAGGAAGAAGCATGACTTGAGCCTCAAAAAATAAATAAAGGTTAACCTGATGAATGGGAGTATAGTACTATAATTGTATGAGAATAAATAAAAGAAATGCTAGGTTTTGCCAGTTCTGTATGCCTGACTTCTAAAATGAAAATATTCAGGACTTCAGTGAAGGAAGCCGAGATTAGGATTAATTTTGAGATTTAATGGGCACTTCAGTGGTCAGACAGCCTCTGGAAAAGATCTCTGTCCAGAATATTTTTTTCTCAGTAAGACACTAATTAGTACTGAATATAGGTTATAATCCTCAGATTCAATCACTACACTTTCACGGGAAGACTATAGAATATTTACAATTTGGATGTTGTCTTTGTTTTATAAAGCGCATAATCTGAGTAGCATAAAACAGAATGCTGGAAGAGATGTTACATATTTGCGGCCAGTGAATCTTAATCACATTTTTAAATTATTAATTTCACTTGCTGGTGTTTTCAGAATAAGAGAGCTTTAATACTGCTTTACAAGTCTGAAATTCTAAATATGTATATGCAGACAAATTTCACATACATTTGCATTAGAAAAGAATACAGGACTCATTGAAGAGCAGGACTAACTTTCGCATTACTGTGGGAAAACCAAGAGAAGCCAAATCTTCACTTCAGCTTCATGGAACAGTCCAGCTTTGAATTTCTAAGGGAAGCTCATTTAAACAGATGCATCTGTGTTTTTAAAGCAAGGCAGTATTGATTTTCATAAGAATTGTAGAATATAATTCTTTATGATCTGATCTTTTTGTTATCTAAAAGTTAATAATAACCACACAATCTATTTAGTTACCAAACATCGCTATAAAGTATTCAGCTGTACTCTAGTGTCCTGGGTTCAGCTACAGCAGTCATTTTTTCTCCTTCTTAGTAGCTGGTGCAGTGCTGTGTTTTTGACTTTCAGTCTGGGAACAACGCTGATAACACCGATGTTTTCAGTTATTGCTCAGTAACGTTTACTCCGACCAAGGACTTTCTCAGTCTCATGCTTTGCCAGAGAGGAGGGGAAGCCAGGAGGAAGCAGAGGCAGGACACCTGACCCAAACTGGCCAAAGGGGTATTCCATACCACAGCACGTCATGCCCAGTATAGAAACTGGGGGGAGTTACCCGGAAGGCCCAGATCGCTGCTTGGGTCGGGCTGGGGATCGGTCGGCGGGTGGTGAGCGGTTGTGTCCTTTTCCCTTGTTATTCCTCTTATCATTATTATTGGTAGCAGTAGTGGTTTGTATTATACCTTAGTTACTGGAGTGCTGTTATCTCAACCCGTGGGAGTTACATTCCTTCGATTCTCCTCCCCATCCCTCCGGGAGCGGGGGGAGGAAGGAAAAGGGGGGGAGGAAGCGAGTGGCTGCGTGGTTCCAAGTTGCCGGCTGGGCTTAAACCACGACATCTAGGAAGATGATTTCCCCTTAGGGCCACAAAAACAGGTTGCAAGATTTTAGTCATCAAGAGTCCTCTGTTCACATCACCCTTTCTATGAACTATTTTAGGTTAACACAGCTCACGACACTTTCCTATCTTTCTTTCTCCAATGCTTTGAACTCTCGTGGAGATTTCTGGTACAAGACCAGCTTACCAAGCAAGTAAAAGAACAGATGCTATTTATTTCATTTTAGCTGTCTCTTCTGTTCTGTATTTGCAGGTGGTGGGAGGAAGTAGAACAGTTCTGCCAACAGTTCTTACACCAGTTCACTATAGCTTGGTAGTTATCAACACAGACACTTGGTCATTTAAGGAGTCATAAGCTCAACCAGACACAGACACAGCAGTGTCTTCTCAATCAGAATTACACAGGTGCCATATGAATTACAAAGATACAGTTTTCAAAGGGTTTCACACTTCTTTTGATTATACAATGACAGTTCTTCATGCATGAATTCATGCTTTTAAGTGATTTTAAAGTTTGAAACGTTAAATAAGATTTTCAAAAGAAGTGTGACCAGTAGGTTGAAGGAGGTGATCCTGCCCCTCTGCTCTGCTCTTGTGAGACTCCACTTGGAGTATTGTGTGCAGTTCTGGTATCCTCAACATAAAAAGGACATGGAGCTGTTGGAGCAAGTCCAGAGGAGGGCCATGAGGATGATAAGAGGGCCGGAACATCTCCCGTATGAAGACAGACTGAGAAAGTTGGGGCTGTTCAGCCTGGAGAAGAGAAGCTGTGTGGAGACCTGATAGCAGCCTTCCAGTACCTGAAGGGGACCTCCAAGGATGCGGGAGAGGGACTCTTCACCAGGGACTGTAGTGATAAGACAAGGGCAATAGATTTAAACTTAAACAGGGGAGATTTAGGTTGGATATAAGGAAGAGTAAGAGTGGAGAGGCACTGGAACCGATTGCCCGAAGAAGTTGTGAATGCTCCAGACCTGGCAGTGTTCAAGGCAAGGCTGGACGGGGCTTGGAGCAACCTGGTCTAGTGGAAGATGCCCCCGCCAAAAAAAAAGGGTATGAAATTAGATGATCTTTAAGGTTCTTTCCAACCCAAACCATTCTATGATTCTGTGATTCTATAGCAAAGCTTATGAGTTAAATATATCTATAATACACAATTTATAAAAACCTGATCAATACCTAAACAGCAAATGACACATAGCTTAGATGAATTAAACTCAAAATATGTCACATAAATTTGTAGATGACCTTGCATTGTGCCTCTTACTGAACAGCAATAATCTTCAGTTGTATTTTCTGCCCCTTGTGCTAATTTATTTATATTTTGTTCCCACATTTGCAAACATTTTCTAAAATTCAACCATGTGTTATTATAATAATGATGGTGGTGGCTATATGGAGTTTGCAGTTCTCAAATCTCTTCTACTTCTGCCTATGAACCAAACTCTATCCCTTGGATCTGCATGTGCTACCCCCTTTAGACTCACTGAAAGTCATGTATAATCAAGAGCAGATTTTGGTTCTTTTTTCTTGAAATGCTTTAAATTATAGTGTTAAACATTCAAAGACAATTTTCTCTTTATCTCTGTGGATATTTCTTATTTTTCCCCTATTAAGATGGAAAAATATTTCCCAGCAAGAAGGGGGTTTGTTTTATTTTTCAAAAGCCCCAGATTTTTAGTAGCCTTCAAACTAACCAGTTGAAGAATGGTAGTTTTTCCCTTCATAATGTGGTTTGCATTAAAAACCCTCTAATAACTGATTATAACTGAATTTTCTCCTCCCCTCACAGACATTCCATTCTGATATTTCCTAACTAAAACAGAACACATAGGCAGGTGATATAGACATTGTCTGCACAAAATCCTGCACTCACTTAGCTAAAATATGTGTGTTTCAAGCCAATTTAGTTAGACTCATGCAGTCTGTACTTGCACACATATTTTCGTTTACAGATATATTAGAGGGAACTTTGCAAAAGTGGTCAGTTGGGTTATAGATTCTTATTTAAAAAGTGTGTCTGAGATTGAAATTGGATCCAGAGAGAACATATTTCTAATATTAAATCCATTTTGCCCTATTGGAAAACAAAAGAGAACACTGAGAGATAGGTTGTGGAAATTTCTGTTCTCACAAAGCTGTCCTTTTCTATTCTCTCTTACAAAGTTCTAAGTATTATAAAAACTGTCACGTCATCTAATCTTGCAGAAGTAATGTTTCCTATAAATCTTCCTAAACTACTCTTTGGTGGTCCACCTCTTCACTTTTACTGTGCAAAGACAACTTTCACAAGGAGCAGTATGTAAGAGCCTTTGTTTGATTATTTCATATATCGGGCCCTCAGGCACCTATTCCTCCACAGACACATTTGCTAGATTGGAGACTTTTTTAATATATTTGGTTAATAGGAACGTGTTTCATCCTCTGTAGAAATATATGTTAAAAGTACATAGGAACTTGGGGATCATATCACTTACACGAAAATTCAAATAAACTGATTTCCCCTCTCCATATTGTAGAAGGCACATACAAAGTTACCAAAACCCACTCCGCGTAAGCTGTGCAGTGAGTAGTACCCCCCATGGTGAGAAGGAGCTATCTGCTCCATAATCTATACTTGCAAGCTGCAGCAACCATCTCACTCTCCTTGCTCAGGCCAGCAGATGCTCGTGGCAGGAGACTTGTGTCTTCCCTTTGTTAACTTTTTCCCATCCAGCAATCTAATAAAATACAACTTGTCTTACACGTGTTCCTACAGGTTTAACTTAAATATACTCCACCCCCCAAAAAAACCCCAAAAAACCAAAAACCCTACTCTCATTCATTCAAACCGTAGAAACTATTTTTTTTCTGAATGCTGACAGAAGGCTGTTCCTAGTACCCTCTGCTCCTGGCTCCACTGCACTCCAACAGAGACTGATGGATATTCCCAGTCAAAGCAGCAGAGCTGCAGATAGTATTCTTCAAGGAAACGGGGGACTGTGCATTCAATCTGAGAAAAGCCTAAAACTCATGTCTGCTCTTTCTTGGTGTAAGTACATAATTTAAGCACAATATCTAAGCAAAAATAGTAGACATGTCCTCCTTCTGTCACAGCTTTAAAGAAAAAGAAAATATAGCTGCATGTTGAAGTCACTGTGGTCAGTGTGCTGTGACATGTATTTGGAGCTTAGTCAAAGAATTAAAACCTTCTGGGGACTAACAAATCCCTGAAAGCCCGAAGAAGAAAACAGGGACGCAGCTATGCAGTTCAACCAGGAAGAACCACTTCAAGGCATCAACAGTTAGAGAATTTTTCACTTAAGTAAATCTTTGAGGAAAACCCAAGTATGCCTGCCACTGGCTAAAATGTGAGGTAAAATTGTTTTGATTGTTTTCTTAAATCCCTAGCGAATGATCATATTTATGATCTCACCGTTAATATAGTAGCTTTCAGCTTTAACTACTTCATTCTTTGTTTGTACTTCTAGACTTTTGTCAAGACTGCTCTTCAGATTAAATCTTCTGTTTAAAGGGTTATAATCTCAAACAGGTAGCAAACACACTCCTCTACCTTATAAGTGTTTCCTCACGTCAAGATGGATCACCTCAAGTGCTTAATGTATCAAAAATCATTGTCCCACAAGATAGAAATTAGGGCACTGTTAATCAGCATTGTTAATCAAGGAGATTCCTCAAGTCACATCTAACTTCCGTAACTCAGGCTCAGAACATGGATCTTTATCTTAAATCCACAATCTTGGTCAGTTTTCACTTTCACAACCACATGCCTATATCTGAAAAAACCCCTATATACCCTTTTCCACAGTTCATCTAGAATACATTCATTCCTCAATATTAAATTCCACTCCAGAAAGTTAATTTTTTCCTAATTTAGCATCATCTTTCCATATTTAGATCTAAATGCATTGCAATCCTCAGACTGTTCCATTCCAAAATATCATTTAAAATATGTTCCTCTGAGACGTTAAAAAAGCTTTCCTTCAGCTGTCCCACTTCATCTCTTGCCAATCTATGTTCTACTTAACCAACAGATGTCTTCTTTTTCCAATACCTCTCTTTGTCTTGCCACTGAATGGGATTAATTTCACTTCCACAGTGTCTCCTCAACCTCATGGAAAAAAGCTTGAGCATTTGACTGACTTTCTAATTTATTCTGTTCCTCTTCAAGTCTTTTTTTCTCTCCTTCCATGATTTCTAATCATACATCTAACAAAGTAACTATGTTCTGCATCTAAACCTCACATAGGGATTTTGAATTATTTTAATTACAGGCTAAACAAATATAGACATTCATAAAAGTATATTGATACATGATTTAATGATATTTCCTTTTTACAGTGCATATTCCCTATATTTTTAGAAACATTACAGACTATAAATATTATTTGGTATTTGTCACACAGTTTCTGTCTGTGATGAAGAATGGAATAGAATATTTCATTCATTTGGACAAAAAGGTAGCACATGCCAACTGACAAGTCCAGGAACCTTGAAACAAACTCAGCAAGGAAAACTCTGACCAAGCCAAAGTCCACAATACTCTCTTTCTCTCTTGTATTTTAAAAATTAATTCTAGATTGTATAACTCTCCCCGTACGACTGACATGCTAGGGAAATATTAACACTCTTACAGAATCAGATATGTTCTTTCCCCCTCAAAAGCACATGTTCATAAACACCCCTACATCTTTCTTCCTCACTGTGGCATACCATGAAGGTAGCAGGTGAGAGGTGTGAGAGGAGAAAACAAAAGGGACATCGCAAACTGTGGAGAGATGTGATAAAGAATGTAGCTAGACAATGTTTCAGAATCAACAAGGGAACTTAAAAGGGAAGAAAGAGAGGTACTGGGTGAATGAAAAATCAAGTAAATTGAAAAAGGTAAGAGTTTCTTGAGCAAGTCATCATACAGACAATAAAGAAACCTGGGGTAGAGCAGAAGAAAATGAGCTGATCTCTGGTCAGATGATACTAAAAACTAATATTAACAATAATAATAACTATATTGTCTTTGGAGATACCAGAACTTGATTTAGCAATTAAAGTTAAAAAGAATTATTCATTTCACAAATCTGCTTAATTGCTCTCATAAAATAAATAATAACAAAAGAGAGATAAATTTGATTAGGCAAGGAAATTTCTGACCTGTTCTTAAAGATCAGAAATAATTCCCTTCATGTTTCCTGAACAAAAGCACATACCTGCTTTTTATTCTGTTTGGGACTAATTTAAAAGAGAAATTGTCAATCAAATAAAGTATTTCCTTCCTTCCAAATGTGTGTGTTTTTTGTTTGAAGCATCATGTTTTTTATTTAAAGCATGATTTAACATTCCTCTCTTTCTTTATATAGCTTCCTACAAAATTGTATGAATGTAACATTGTTAGTTTAAATGTCAGCTCCACATGAAAATTTATTCTTAATTTCTGAGACCTAGCACAGGATCAACTCTGGTTTGTTGTAAAAAAAAAAAAAACAACCCAAACTCTGTTTCCATTGCCTGTTGTTATCAGGCAGCTTTTATTCATTATATACTTAAACATACAGTATGTCATCTATATTAGCATACTATATACAGCTTCTTAATTTCTGTGTCTTATATTTGAGACATTACGGATCTCAGGTTCATCAGTTCTGCTTATTCTAGCTCTCATGGTTACTTTTTGAAGTCCTGATCTTAAATAAGTTGCTTCTAATGGATGCTTTTGACGCCCCCTCCACCAGCCACTTGAGCAGTCTGTGTGCTGTGGGAAGAAAATCTTTAGGAAGCAGCATATCCCCCCTCTTTTTCTTTGTCTGTTTTATGAAAAATTTCTTTTAAAGTTATGCGGTCTCGAAATCTGTAGTGTCATCAGAACTTAAACAAAAGTGGGTTTGAAACTGGCTAGAGGGACAGAAGACATTTAGAGCAACTTAGAGGCTGCTGAATTGATTAATTATCAGAGAGGATGCTTTTTTGGAGAAAAAAGAAAAGTAATGACAGTTCTGTGGGTAACCAGCACAAGGTGAGAATTTAGTAAATTCAGTAAATGAAGTTTCAAATGAGGGCACAAATGCTGTTCTTCAAATACTATGCATGTTGATGATCTAAGCCATTTAGTTATTTATTAATCATTCCAAAGTGCTTCTATGACCATGAATGTGTGCGCAAACAAATAGAAAATGGTTGTTCTGCTGCAGAAGTAATTCTAACTGATTTTCTTCTTTCAGTTTTACATGTATACATAGCATCCATTTACAACCTTAGGCATAAGTTTTGACATTTATCAATGGCAATAGCTGCATCTTTTCAAAGAGTTGACATCAAAGGGTCTTGCAGTTGGCAAGAAGAATCATCATAGAATCTAGAATCTTAGGCCTTTAAAGGTCACCTAGTCCAACCCGCCTGCAATAAGCAGGGACATCTTCAACTAGATCAGGTTGCTCAGAGCCCCATCCAACCTGAACTTGAACACTTCCAGGCACGGGACATCTGCCACGTCTCTGCTCAACCTGTTCTCGTGTTCCACTACCCTCGTTGTGACAAATTTCTTCCTTGTATCTGGTCTCAATTTACTCTCTTGTAGTTTAAAACCATTACCCCTTAACTTATTGCTACAGGCCCTACTGAAAAGTCTGTCAATTTCCTACTTCCTTCATCAGGCCATATTTCTTCATAAGAAGTATGTGTAGTGCGTATACACTGCTATATAGAAATACATATGCTATCCCAAGAAAAGCCATACAAAGGTGGCTTTGGTTATTTAGTTATGTCAGTAGGTAATTCAGCACAGATAGAATTAACTCCTGAGCCTTTAGAGCAGTAATTTAATCTGGCAGTCATTTTATGAAGAGCTTGCAATGTTCAGTCTACTGCATCATCAATAGATTTCCTTTATTACTTCTTACATACGGCTTCCCTTTTCCACAGCTTTATTCTGTATAAATCTAATGCTTAATTTTCAAATCAAGGATATTCAGGTTCACACTGTCTGATTAGAAATCTTCCAGTGATTCTAGGTATATTTAGGAAATAACACTAGGGTGATTTAAAGTCTACTCACAGTACTTTCAAAAAGTAGTTTCCTAGCCATCAGAGACATAAATACAGTCATAAAAAGCCTCCCCTATTCATCTTTGGTGGTTTTATTTTTAATCTGAGGCTATTGAGTCTTAGCCTAAGGAATGTTTTAAATTGATATAAACTGACAACTGGTTCAGAAGTCCCATCCATTTCCTACACCCACCACTTACTCCTCCTTCATCTCCTGTTACAAGAGACTGTGCACTGTACTAGAAAACAGATCCAGATTAAGTCATATCTTTTATTTAACTTCTGGTATAAATCTGTGAATTCTGACCTATTTTTCTACATGACTACTCAAATACTTGTGCCAGCTCAAGACAGAGGGTAAGAGGAGTCAAAGGCAGAAAACCAGCCACATTTAAGTCTTTGCAAAAACAGGACTGAAGGCTATTCATTATCTAGAAAATGCAGGTGGAGCAGCAGTAGTCCCTTATGCACTGCACATGACTTCAGCAAATATTCAAAGTAACGTGTGGATGACAGGTAGTCTTTGAGAGACCCGTAGTTCCTAGATGTATCAGAAAACAATTTCACCAATGTATACATTTGAAATAAATGTTACTGAAGACAGTGCTGTTTGAATTTTAGAAATAAAAACATCTTTCTTGATAACTTTGACTACACACTATATATCCATAGGATCTGGTAGTTAATTTATAAAACCATTTTGCTTAATGTCAGTCAGTTTTCTTACAGAGGCACTGACACAGTGATCTGTTTAAAAGATATGGATGTGTTGTCAAGGGTAGCTCTTAATCCAAAGTTTCAATCTTCAGTATATGACTTCCTGATTTTCATGCGTGCTGAGGAGAACCTGACATTGACTTCACTGAGACTTGTAAGGTATAAAATACCTGTGGGGAAAAAAAAGGTTTGGGGAAGTTGCTCGATAAAATGTCTTGGGCATCAGTACAGTCGTCTTAAAATCAAAAGGTCCTTTCAGTTTTAAAAATAAGATAGTGCCTGAGTGGTTTTCTACATAAAACCCTGTAACTAGAACTAGCAGTAATGTTCTCAAATTAAGAGATGAGGCCAGTCTATAAGCATTCTTTTCCTATATCTAACAGCAGCATGAGACAAGCAGTACATATCACCCAGAAAATGTCAGTTGACCAAAATGGTCAAACACATACATTCCTCAGCTGTTACATCTGAACAAATCCTATAATAACAGATACTAATGGAAGATCTAGCATAAGCAGTTGGTGTCTATTACACCATTTTTTCACCTGTCCACTCAGGAAAATGAAGACCATAATCACTCAAGAAGAGTAGGACTATTCATAACTCAGTAACTTTTATGGGAAAAACAAAAACTGGGACAAGAGAACTTAGAATTCAGAATTAATAATCATGCTCTTCTTTGTCCCATTTAATATCTAAGCTGTGTTTCATTTCTGCCACACTTCAAATAGTTAACAATTTGGCTAAATGGTATCTAAAAAATTGACACCTAGTGCCTATAGTGGAGTTCTGCAAGGGTTGATGTTCTATGTTCTTTCATATAAAGCAAAAAAAAGTAAAATGAAAATGTATGAAACTGAAACACTTTACTGATCTAAGAGGCAACACTTAACATGGAGACACCTAGACTCAACCTGAAACATCAGCTTCCTTGTGTTAGGCAGCACTGCCATGCTGTTTATAATAGATAATGATGCCTCAGGCTGCCTTTCAGGAAAACTGCTTAGAAAGTCTAAATTAGAGTTAGTGACCCAAACAACTAGCTTCCACTCCAAGAGGACGCCAGCTTCCCCAGAGGCTCTCAGTAGGAGACAGACAAAAAACAAACAAACAAACAAACCCAAAAAAGTAGACAATCCCTTTATTGAGGCCTCTCTTATTTCCTGTTGAGTGGAGAGCAAGTACTGGAGGTGCTAAAGCAACTCATTCGAGCTTGCAAGACACCATGAAGTGAAGCTCTGAGCTGTCTCTGGAGTTGTGCTGGTATATGAAATTATACGAAATCTTTAAACAGATGTGAGTGGGTGGTAAAGAAGAGGTAATCATGTCATACGCACACAGGAACCCTGAAAGGGCTGATGCCTGCTAAGGTCATCCATTTTCCCATCTGCAGCAAGGTGAGGTAGACCATCTTTTAACTTGGCCCGAAATAATAACAATCTGAATACTGCTCCATGCTAAGGCTACCATTGGGATCAAAGACCATCAGCCCTTCTGATTTGGCAATCTATGTGACATTCGCCTTTCAAGAGGAAGACATGCAAAAATTGTTAGGAACAAAGTTTTATTCTTTGGCTGAGGAATGAGATAAGGCTTGGCTCCAAAGTCTTTTAGGAAGAATTTGAAGTGTTCTGACCATGTACACCAAGGTTATATAGAGCTGCTCAGCTTTTACAGAGTGCCATTTAATGCATGGAGGCCTGCGTTTCCTGGCATCCTGATGTACACACAGAGGTAGTGCATGCAAAGATGTGTTCCAATACTCTCTCCGTAAGATTGAAAGTACAGAGTCATGGAGATGTACAGACATCCATGACACAGCAGTAAGTTGAATCATAACCTATTCTCAAACTAGATGCCATACATTGAAAGAAAATGAAATCAAGTATCTTTTTGATAAATTGAAGTCAGTCTGAGAGGCAAAATCACAGAAAGAAACTTTTCGAAGACATGACATAACTTGTTTCAATAGTATCTGCTGAAGAATAATAGATGCCATAAAGAACATACATTTGGCTAATGAAAGTTGTGTGCTGATTCAAAGATCGTGTGCTTACTGTTGACAAAGAACACCTGAGGAGCAAAAATTTCAGTGTTAGGCCCTGCTGAAGTGAGGAAAAACACAGGTTTCACCAAAAGAGGTAAAACATGAGAGTTATAGAGGAACAACATGAAGATCATAACCTAATATTTATCACAAAAATATCCTCTGTCCAAAGCAGAGAAGAAAGTTTTCTAAAAAAATTCGACTGCAAGGAAGTTACTTCTTCTGAGGAGATCTATAAAAAGTATTCTTATGCTCAAGTCTGTTATGTTAAGATGTTACATGTTTTGAAATGCAAGTAGTAGTACACTTTTATAAAAAACACGATGCTGATTTGAAACACAGAACTACACACAATAAGCGGTACTCTCAAAGCAGGTTTCAAAAATTTTCCCTACCCAGTTGATATAGATTTTCCCTGTAGTCTGAAAACAAAAGAATGTGGCCAACCAGATGGCAGCCATGAGGATAAATTTTCCCTGCAGGAATTTCAGGCAAAAAAGCAACAGTTTGATGCTTGAGTGAGGCAAGGATACCTGCCAACCACCATAAGTCTGCTGCTGTGCACATGTGCAGCTTTCTGGAGAAAAAAGACATCTCCTAATATATGTTATAAATAAATTCTCTAAGTGCTGGGATAGTTTCATTAGAATGAATAACAACCGTGAGGCCACTGGGACTTTCAAATCCTTACCTTCTGGCAAACAGTTAAAGGACCAGATTCTGTCCTTGGACATGAATGGCTCCCAGATGTACTTCCAGGTAAAATACTCAACCCAAAGTGATGTCAGGTGTGGTGTGAATTTTGCCCCATTATCTTAAGGCCCACATCTGCCTTAATCCAGGCCCCCCTAAAGTCACTGCAAAAATGCTTTTGATATCAATGACAGTAGTTCTGCAGATATCAGTGACAGTAGATATCAGTAATAGTAGTTCTGTCTATTCTGTGTGCCCTGGTAAAATTAAGGTAATATTTGTAATCCAGGTAGGGAACAAGAAGCAGATACTGTGAAATAAGCCAGTGGTTAGTATCCTGGTGTTTATGTTAGAATGAAAGATGCGCATATAAAGTGACCACAGGACAGCAGAGAAGTATGAATCCGAACCCTTGGATTAGAGGTAATCGGCATTGTGATAATTCATTCATGTATAAACGTTTAGAGTCTGTCAAGACCAGTGAATATTGGCCTTATTTGTAGAAATGCCTTAAGAATTTGTCATAGATTTCTCTGAGCAAACAAATACTTTTCCCAGTAAACCATGAAAAAATGGGATAAGCTATAGGAAAGCTACTTTCAAACCACATTTTCAACCTTAAAGCTAGAAGTCTTTATTTTAGGTAGCTTTGTCATACTGTCTTTGTATATTGTTTTGAGTATACATGTTTTCAGTTCAACAATTTCTTTTCTTTCTGCACACATTCCAACTTTGTGCCAAACAGGCTTTTAAAAGTGTCCTCAAATGCTGCCTGTAGTCAGCCAGCCAGAAGCATCCTGTATATTTTACATGGAGAGAATTTGTATTCTTTCCCAATAATACGAAGGTTCTAATTTCAATGAAAGCAGGCCAGAAGTATATCTAATGCAATAAGACTTAGCACACTAAAAGATTTAACAAATAAGATACGGTGATTATCGCACCATGCAGTTTACAGTGGTCACGATAATGGATGCCTTAGTGAGCAAAGACACGTAAGCAGGAAAGGAAACCTTCTTTCATGACAATTTCCTATTGATGGCAATAGCTGTAACAAGAACTGCAGTTTTCTTTTGATCGTCATGCAACAGCAAGATTAAAATGAAAAATACAAATCAACAGTCTGTAATTTTTGTGTTGGGATTACTTAAAACTGGCATTAAAAATATTTGAGCATTAATTATATATCATCTGTTGCGTTTAGCTCTACAGTTTAGAAGCTTGTTTAACAGGCAGTGTTTTAAAAGTGACAGTTCCATTGGCATTATCATGGTCTGACCAAGGTAATAGGAATCACTGTACGTTAATACACAGAAAAAGCATTTTGATTAAAAATAAAGCAGTTTACTACAGTGAACAATCTACACACCTGATTAACTATGCATGCATCAGGTAAAAAAAAAAGATTGCAGTTAGCAATCAATGTCAAAAATAATTGTCTTCCCTAGGGGAAAAAAAAGACATTTCCCCTATCCACTTTTTTCATATGTTCTATTAAATTACTATGTGCTGGTGTAAAAAGCAAAGGAAGTAGGATATAACCTCTGTGTTCTTGAATTTACTTCCTTCCATTGTAACATGTTCTTACTTTATGTGGGATTACCCTGCTCCTAAACTGAATTTAAAGTTGACTCTCGTTCTCTTTTTTCCTTCTCCCAAACATAAAAACAAGCCGATCTAAACATGCCGAAATTACTCAGCAGACTCAGCAAAGTCTGGTTGTGTTGTTGTTTCGAACCTTTTTCACCAATAGCAGAAAACTCAGTTTTGTCAGTGTGGATTTAAAAGCAATTCATCATTGGTGCATCAGATTCACACAACAATGATTGAAGGAAGCAAAGAGCATCCTTTATCTTTACCACAAAAAAAAGTAAGTAATTGCAATAGTACATAAAAGTCGTCTTTGGCCAAAAGCACTGTTGAGAAATGAGGTAACAGCTGCACATTTTTACTTGCTGAACTTAAGTCCGTGAAATGAACCCAACACTGAGTCTAATATGAGAGAATCAATGGACTGTTGCCTTACTCGGTGCTTCTCCAAAGATTTTTGAACTAGAACAGAATTCATTTTAATGAGCATCCAACATCTGGAGAAGCCCCTTAAGAGTTACAAAAAGCCAAGTTTAAAAAAACCTGCAAGAATAACAAATTTCAACTGAGAAAATACCAGAAAGAAAGGAAAAGAAGAAGAAAAAAAAAAAAAAAAAGAAAAAAAGACAGAAGAAATATTCAATTTATATATACATAATTTGGAACTAAGCAAGATACTTTATGATTGGAGTGTAAGAGATTTACTTTAAAATCACTTCAGACCCAGTTGCTCCTTTGAATATCCGATAAAACTGGTCCACCCATAATTTGCAATAGATTTTTGGACCAAGTCTAAGTAACGATTTTTCCAATGGCTTGGACGGAATATAGCTTTACTCTATTCTGTAAAAGCACAATTATGCCTTTTGACAGTACTGTAAACAACCACGAGGAAAAACACTTCAGATCTCAAGAGAGTTTTTCTTATTGCCTCCTTTCTCTTTCCCGCTCAGTTTTCAAAAATTGGCTGCAATGCTTTTCTGTCTGGAAAGTAAAAAGAACAGGATGCTTCTGCAACTGTATTTTACTAGTCCTATAGCTTATGCAGCAGGTGGCTAATGTCAGAAGAGTTCAAGTCAGACGGTCTCTGTGCACTTGCAGACATCCAAAGTCTTTTCTAAATCAGAGATACATATACATACGTGTATTTATATTAGACTTTTGGCCTCAGTTCACTAATAATTTAAATTAGGCCCTAAAAAGCTAGAAAAGCTGAATCTAGTAGGTAACCTTCAGAGTATCTCCAGATTTTATGTAGGCAGTGAATGCTGTCTGAGGTATGCTATTCTGAGGCAGGACAACTGATAGCATTTCACAGATTATTAATCTTAATCTTCCAGAATTTTCCTTCAGCACTACAGGATAAATAAGAACAGTCGTTTGCCCAAGTGAGCTTTTGATTTTTTGATGGTTGAAGAGCCTGTTAAAGGTGAAACATTTAAAGATCTCCTATCTTTTTACCTCTTTGGCTGTAAAATTAAAAAAAATAAATAGTGATAGATTAATAGATAAACAGGAGGAAGGTTGGAGGGAGGAAAAATAAGATAAAATTTCTAAAGAGTTTTCCTTTTCTGCTTGCTATGATTTTAATAAACTGTGACCCTATTAAAACCACCACTCCATACACTTTTGTAATCAGTTCCTTTTTTGTAATTGTGCCAGTGTTGTATCCACTGTATATGAATTCATGCCAGATAAATATGGCTATGCTTCAAGAAGCACTATTTTTCAAAGCGTTACCCTGAACTCTCTGGCTGAAGTACACAAATTGGAGGGACAAATGTCTCTGAAAAGAACAGTCTACAGCACTTCCAACCCCTCTCTCCTACATGACTCTTCTGAAGTTGTACAAAGGCCAACAAACATCAAATGAGACATGTAGACCAAAGCCAAATAAGTCAGACTAAACTGATCAAGTTTACCCACTCAGTGCAAGATGTTTTCAGTTCATAAGATCTTTTTTCTTTTGTAGGCTAATTAAAACAGCTTGACTAAGACTTACTGAAATATTATGTTCCTTGCCATTCAAAAATTGTATGAGCCAATGCCAGCACTCCTCCCTGTTCACTTTTAAAGCCATATGCACTTCTCTTAAAGTTTTAAACCTGCTTGAGGTATCCACAGCTGCTTCTAATATTTTGACCATTAAATTCTCTTCTTCCTCTCCAACTGAATTGCTATGAAGTATGCCAAACAGTTAATGTTGTTTTGTTTTTTGGGCTTCTTGCGTAATGCCGCCATACTCAAACACAGGAACTGTGAGACTCAACAACCGAAACTTGTATTTCTGCATTCAAAATTGAATAGTCGTCCCTAAAAACTGTTCTTTGGCTGTTCAGCTAAGCATTGTTCTTTTTGGCATTATATATAGCTTTTACCATCCATCAGCAAAATAATGAATATTCAAAGCATATATATATCTGGGTTTGAAAAGCTGAAAATAAAATGCGTTTTTTGATATTTAAGGTTTATCCTGGTAACAGAAAATAGAAATCAAACAGTTTTGCCTATCCTTTTTATTGCCGCACTTGTCCTGTCTGGGTTTCAGACTGCTGAAGGAATTCCTACTGATTTGGACAAATATAACAGAAAGAATGAGGCTTGTAGGTTCATGATACAAACTTTGAAGATAAGAGTTTTCTTTTGTTACTGCTCTGGAAAATATGCGACTTTCCTCCAGCCAGATACTTTCTTAATTTTAATGAAGTCTAGCTAAATTTAGAGTGTGAGTTTTCCCTCAACAAAGATCTTCAGGATTCACACCAAAAAACCCCCATATATGACTCAATGAAAGGCATTTAACTAAGAAAATGCACAAAGACTTAAAAAGATATTTTCAGGAAAGTTGATAAATAGTAAAGAGGAAGATAGATAGAAAAAATCTGATCTGTAAAAGCTGTAGAGACTATATATGTGTATAATATATATGCACACAGTTATACAGATACATGCACAACTCCATATATAGTGTGGATATTATACTATTGTGTATACAGACAAGACAGCCTATGAGAGGGAGAGCGAAAATTGAGTGGATTTACTTTTCTTTTTTAATATATACTACTCTGACACTAGATTTTAAATTGATTTTCTAATGCAAACAGGATTATGGCATTGTATTCCACTCATATACATACCAAACAGCTTTTAAACATGCTGGGTAATCTGAATGAAATCTGAAGGAAAGTGAGAGTTCTCGACGATTTTACGTTCTGAACCTTTTTTTTTACACCTTGGCAATGTAAAGAGGCAGACAGGCAAAAAAAGACTCTCATCAAGTGAGCTCACCCGTGGTTAGACTTTAGACATGATCACCAAAAGGCACAAAATACTAAGAAACCAGACTCCCCCACTGTTTTCATGGGCAACGTACTGTATAAAGAGTTATCACTATTAGAGGGACTTTGACAACTTGAAATAATAGGAACAAGTAATGGAGAAAAGGTCCTAACTACCTTTACAAATATAATACATACTTCTTGAGCTTTGTAGAACCTCAAATTCCTATTGGTTTATCTATCCCCAAGTAAGTCCATAGCTGAAAACTGTATTTTTAAAATGTACATGGAAACCACATTCTCTTACTACTGTTTTGAAAAGAGCATACCACCGATGCAACTACTGCAGTATCTAGTAAAGCAGCAGTGAGAATTTATGTACCCATCAGGTGAGATTCAAACTGCAAAGACTGGAGTCAGTCACCTCCCCATATGTTAAGGACCCCACAGATACAGATTACACTGCTGGAGAAACATTCACTAGCTTCAAGAAAAGAAATCTGCTCTAATTGGCAGCATCTCTAGTCCTCCAGAAGATCCAGAATCAGAGCCTCACATGGAGAAGCCCATGCCAGCAATGCTTCCCACAGCCTTACTTGTCAGGAGCAGCTTAACAAGGACTGGAAGAGCAGGGTAAGGAAAATGTTCAGTCCCTGAAGGCAGGGAGGGAAGATGACTCATCTGGTGCTGTTTCCAAGTCATCCTCACCAACCAAATCAACAGCTTGCTGATGTGCTTCAGAAACCACCCTGTCTAGCTTTTCCAAAGTGGTAGAGGCCGGACCATAATCTGGGTCTTTTGTGAAAGGACATCCTCCTACAAAGAATAGAGTGGATACTTCCAGTGCTATTATGTAGAACATGAGCTAAATTTTCATTACTTTGTATGTTATAGAACTTTTTCTTAACTTGTCAAGAATTTACCAAGTTTTCACCATTTCCTGTAAACACCAGCCAGTGGAAAAGTAAAAGAAAAAAGGTCTTTTTTCTTTCTTTCAGTAGTAAATTTAGATACAGATTTATAGTACTTTTCTGAGAGAACCTTTGATAAGAGTTTTTTAAGAAACAGAGGAGGAACAGAATCAAGCAAAAGATATTTTATTTGCCTTGTTTAGTTAGATTGTGACTGTAATTAGGTCAGTTATACAAGTGTAAAACAATCCCATAAATGAGTGGAATTAAACTTGAGCACAATCAGATAAGAGCCAAGCTCTAATTTCCTCTTCAAATATCTAAACTGCATTTTTCAGAACTAACACCACAAGGTCTGTATGGAGTAATATGTAAAGGGTGGGATCTTACATGCAAATGAAGTCACTAGAAAAGTTGCTGGACTATGTCTGTGAACACTGTCATAGCACAGATGTATTAGTGAACCTTTTCTGTTCAGTGCTGGGATGCACAGCCCTATCCTCTGTAGCTGTGATCCCTGTTCTCCCTCCCTGCGCACAACTCTTCAGCATCCTTTCTATTAGTCTGAGAGTTACAAGTTGTCAAAATCTTCGGGAGGGACATGCTAGTTTTAAGCATAGTGACTTGTAGACACAGCACAGAGTAAGACAGGAGAATTTGTACCAATTTTCTGCTTTCTCTGCTTCTTCTCTCCCATGGAGTTAGGAAGAAAAGCTCTCTTTCAATGGGAAAGTAAAATTGCTGGCTGCCTGGTCAAGGAAGTGAATGCAGTGACTGTGTCATTTGTGTTGCAGCCATTTTCATACAAACAGTTCCAGATAACTTTGCAGGATCAGCCTCAATGTGTACTTTGTTTGGAAAAGATTCCCCTAATCATCAAAGCACTGCATAAAAAACAATGATGGCAATTAGGGCATGCCAAATAGAAGAGACAGCTGTGAAGAATTTTTTGTCTGTTTCTCTGAACATCCTTCCTTTGGTTCACTTGAGTTGAGTTTGAATTTCTAGCCTTTAACTTCAAGCTCTTCCAAAGAGATACAGCCCTTACATATCTATCAACTGCTAACACTGTTCCACTGTCCACAGAGCAACAGCAGGGCCTCACTCCTCGCTCATTCACTCTTCTCCCAGATACTCTCTTTCTTCACCCCGTCTATAGGGCACTGGAATTCTGTCAGGCTCTCATTGCCCCTTCTGAAGAGTAGTTTCTGCTGTAGTATCTGACAAGAAATGTTAGCATACTACAGCAAGGCCAAGAGAAGTTCAACATTTAAACATTTATGTTCTAATGTAAACACAGATAAAAATTAATATTTATCTGTGAGCAGCTTCCCTCTCTTCTCACTTATTTCAGGGGTTTGTTACATCACAAGTACTTCAGAATGGAGTCTAGATCACTATCCCACTCGCACAGCATCTAACACCGCTGATCCTCATTTGAGTACTTGAATTCAATAGTTTGTAAGACATAAAATATATGTTTGTGTTTAACTGAACTGTTGTCTACAGTGTGCTACATTTAGATCAGAGACACCATCAAATTTATTATTATGAAGCTAAAAAAATTTAGCCTGAAAAATTTAGTTTGGAAGAACTACTAAGAAAAACCCTGAAAACAGGTAAATACAAGAACACTTAATGCAAGAAGTGGAGTCCTTTAAGAATAAGCCATGTTGTACCAGAGCTGTACCACAGCTGCCACAGTGGACAGAAAGAGAAAAACATCACTGGTTTCACAAGTGGAACCAACAAATTTCAGAGGAATGGTAAAAAAGACAGTTCAGCCTGCAACATTTTAAATTATGTTTTTGGTTTCAAAACGATTCCACAGAACATGAAAAATATTAAAAACTTTTTGATCTTGCTTTTCTCTGAGTTAAACTTTTATTATCACTTCTAATGCAATGGGAGAGATAAGAAAATTAACGGTATTATGCACTTTCTTTAAGATGATCAACAGTGTTTTGTGTGATTAAGAATCTACAAGAAAAACAACATGACAGCTACAAACAGTGACTAACCTCCACTGACCCACAAGCTGGGTAAGTTATCAAAACTACCGATATTAAATAGCCTTATAGATGATTCTCTTGGAACAATTACTAATTCTTTGGGCATAAAACCTACTCCTAAATTAACTGATTTTTATGAGATATTTCAGACTGGACTCGTTAGCAATAGTTTGATTAATAAGGCAAGCCAAGTGAGCTGCTAGGAGCCAATCCCATGTTTAAGAACAAAGCCCCATATTCATTGCACCTAACTGTATGTGCCAACTTGGGGACTATATTACCATAGATTCTCTCAACAGGAAGCTGAAAGAAAAATACCTCCTAAAGGTGATTCAAGTTTAGGGGCATCTTCATAGCTGTTTCTTTCTCTGCTGCCTGTGAAAGATCTTGAAGTGATGTATGAATATACATCAGAAAACGTCCTGTCTGACTCCTTGGTGGGATAAACCACTATTACATTATGTTCAGACCTAGAAAGTGGCTGTTTTGCAGAAAATAAATAAGCTATGACGATGGAAAGGAAGTTTTTTTTTTTTAAAGAGAGAGCCTTTAATAGAAACTAGCACAAATATAAAAAAGATTGGGATTTAGATTTTTAGATATATCTATCTTGACAGCCCCAAATTTCAGGTTGCCCAACTTAAAAGTTTTGAAAGGAAATTAGCTTCTGCGAAAATGTAGTACTTTACTTTGTAAAGATCTTAAGCACCCAGGTGCACAATCCCTGTTGACACGCCTATTTCCTACACGCCTGTAACGCTGATACAGCAAAGTGGTTACATTTTTGGATGGCAGGCATTTAGCTACCTTTTGCCCTCTGTTTTGCAGGATATTGTTCTAATTTGCCTGAAGTCTTCTCTTCATAAGAAGGCTTTACATCTTGTTCTTGAGGCTGCCTGATTCTTGGGGCTAGGGTTGCCTATGAATGGCAGCAACCAAATTGTCAACACCAACACACATCTGCAGGGCTTACTCCAAGCAACCTTCAGGTCCCTGCTAGCTAAGACAGCAAGTACAACGTCCAAAGTGAAACTATGCAGACTGGTTAGACGGGTGACAGTTCCAGGGCTTTCCAAACATTTCTAATTCAAGACAGTCTGCCAGGCAACGTAGCTTACAGCTCAAGACGGGATTTACCATAGAGATTACAGTGACTACAGCCAACGAGCAGCACCCTTTGCATAGCACACATCCAACTTGATCAAGGCTGCATGTTATCCTGTCACTTGCTATATGCCTTCCGACTTATTTGAAGGTATTAGGCAGCAACCACAATTCCTTAGCAATATTCTTTCCCATAAGCAATGGCTGTAGCTGTTACAACAATGTCATTCAGTTCCTAACAAGAAGAAGAACAATTCACATGAGGGAGGAGGTAATCCTCCAAGAAACTTCCCTAAAATGATGTAGGCAATACTCTATAAAAGTATGAGAATACTTTAATGAACATCCCATTATTATACTGGCTGAATTACTTGTTTTCATATTGTCGTGGTTTAAGCCCAGCCGGCAACTTGGAACCACGCAGCCGCTCACTCGCTCCCCCCCTTTTCCTTCCTCCCCCCGCTCCCGGAGGGATGGGGAGGAGAATCGAAAGAATGTAACTCCCACGGGTTGAGATAACAGCACTCCAGTAACTAAGGTATAATACAAACCACTACTGCTACCAATAATAATGATAAGAGGAATAACAAGGGAAAAGGACACACCCGCTCACCACCCGCCGACCGATACCCAGCCCGACCCGAGCAGCGATCTGGGCCTTCCGGGTAACTCCCCCCAGTTTCTATACTGGGCATGACGTGCTGGGGTATGGAATACCCCTTTGGCCAGTTTGGGTCAGGTGTCCTGCCTCTGCTTCCTCCTGGCTTCCCCTCCTCCCTGGCAAAGCATGAGACTGAGAAAGTCCTTGGTCAGAGTAAACATTACTGAGCAACAACTAAAAACATCGGTGTTATCAGCGTTGTTCCCAGACTGAAAGTCAAAACCACAGCACTGCACCAGCTACTAAGAAGGAGAAAAAATGACTGCTGTAGCTGAACCCAGGACACATATCTTTTTTTTTTTTCAAGTATATAAGCAGTTTCTAGATTAATGTCACCCTTCTCTTCAGAAAAGCTGTGACATTAAGTGGATAAGGAGCAAGTCTAATGCTGACAGATGAATGCAAGTGCTGTGTAAATCTGTAGTGAGAGGGAGAACTTTTGATATATGTTCAAGTACACCTATTGCTCATCATCTTGTGTGTACATATAAGGCTTATGTGTTTGTATATATACAGTTGCACTGCCATATATTCAGTAAACTAATTCCTTATAGTAGTTCTGGGTAATGATCCATTGGACTACTATCTCTACTATCTCTGTAGCACTAAGCAGACAGCTGTGAGACTGTATCAGTGAAACGTGTCTCCTTCACAGAGATATCTCCATTTCCTTTGCAGCTGGTTCATTTTAGTATTATCTTTGCTTGCCTGTCACTCCTCCTCACCACTTCTCAGGGACTTTCCATAACTTTATATCACCAATCAGATTTAAGAATCAAAAATAGGATGCACTTCTGATAAAAGCATGCCTAGATCTATCACCCTTATTAGGGCTATGCCTCTGCTAGCTGTCACAGTAGCCTCAAGAGATTTAAGATGTACAGTCTGTAATGATATATTCATAGAATATTAGAATCACAGAATGGTTTGGGTTGGAAGCAACCTTCAAAGATCATCTAGATCCAACTGCCCTGCCAGGGGCAGGGGCACTTTCCACTAGACCAGGTTGCTCCAAGCCCCACCCAACCTGACCTTGAACACTGCCAGGGATGAGGCAGTCACAGCTTCTCTGGGCACCCTGTGCCAGGGCCTCAGCACCCTCACAGTAAAGAACTTCTTCCTAATGTCTAATCTAAATCTTTTCTAATTTAAAGCCACTACCCTTTGTCCTATCACCACATGCCCTTGTAAAAATCCCTCTCCAGCTTTCTTGTAGAGATAACAGTATTAAGTACAAGAAAACAGAATATCTTCCCAAATAAGTTCTGAACTGCAGAAAAATTCACCCTACTAATTTTAGACAGTGAAAATCAGGTGTTTTGCTTAATTTAGATTAGTCGTCTCCCCTTAATTAAGTAATAGATGCACATACCTTGAGAGGGTGAGTCATTCTAACTTTACATAAACATCTCAGAGAAGTGAAAGCAATTGCCCTCGAGAAGAATGTATCTCTACCATCTGGTTATAGTAGAAACCCAAGCAACTAGCTCAGACTAGACATCAAGCTTTTAACTGGCTATAATGAGGTAAAGATGAATTCCACTGTGATTGGAGCCTCCGTATGTTCTCTGAAAATATCTGGACACTAGGACTATGTGTTGCTTGTTCTCAACCTCCAGCAGAGTCCTCCACCCTTTCCTAGTCTGATAGTTATAACTAATATTGCTGCAATTGTCAGTAAACATAAAAATTACAAGACAGAACTAACAACTTTTCCTCAAATGTGTTTTTGTTCTGTGCTTCCCACTCTACACAGAAGCTGGACTTCACTGATCTATTATGCCAGAAAAAGAGCTGGGACTCCCTTAAGTTTCCATATATTTTCTACTGGTCCCAAGTTATTTGCAGTCAGGAAAAAGCAGTCACAAACAGCCTGTCCCCTGTGCTCCACATCCTCTATTCATGCTGACTATTTATCACATACACTTAATCCTGACTTAACAACAGCGTTCAGCTATCAGGACCAAATATTACTAAACATGAAAAGAAAGATTTTATTAAAGAAATGCAACATTTCAGAACAATGGTCTATACAGACTGGGCTTTTTGGTATGTAGAGTAAGACACAGAAGGCAGTATGGATTGGCAGTAAGGACCGTGAGTGGATTTTTACTGAGAACATTTCCACTGCCAAAAGTCATTTATGGGTGGGACAGAAGGAGCGTCAATTTTAATCTTTGGAGCCATGAATGTGAACAATTCTCTGCAGAATTTATGAGCTGTTTTACGTATCAGTATTTCCTCAGAGTTTTCACACACAGTCAGATTGATTGCCCTTTCCTCTTACTGTTTGTGCATACTCAAGTTTGGCTATAGAGTGCATAAAATGGACATGAACTGCATACTGTACCATACAAGGAAATTAGAGGCAGTGACATGTCAAGCATGATTATTACATTTTTGTTTGAAAACACAGTATGATATCACTCATAACAAAAATCTGTATTTCTAAGCACTCCAGCAACAAACATACATAACCTAAATATTTGGGAAATTTTTAATTAGCCAAATTCCATAGGTCATCTAAACAGACAGAATTCAAGTTGAGATGGGAAGAATTTTGCTTTTACTGTAACAAGCTCAGTTTTCATTAAATGATCCATTCTGAATGCTTTCAGTGCACAGAGAAGTTCCTTTTTTTACCCTTTAAATCCATAATTGCCATTAATATATGTCTTGGATTAGCTGATCATCAGAAAATACCAGTTATCTGTTATAAAACAATTTAGTATACAAGTATCGCCTAACATTCCCAAAATGAGGTGTTTGTCCTGGACCTACAACACACTGCATTTCATTTTGAAAATCTGTTAGCCCATGCAGTGCTAGGGAGCCTGACGCAGACTGTAGCTCTCCATATAACTAGCAAGGCACTCACAAAATAATGGACATACAATCTGTGTAACACAAGTAAATAGGGAACTGTACATCAATACATCCATAGACAGATAAACTGATTTCCCCAAGTAGCAATACTAGCAGTGGCAGTTTCTGTCCAAGTTTACTTGTAAAATCTTGTTCTAGAAAGTGTGGCAGAAATGTTAATCAAAGCCCTCAAAAAACAACTTCACTCTGTGGCAATGCCTTGCCATTACAAATAAGCTTTCTTGACAGATTAAGAAACCTGAGTATAGAGATTTTAAGCATATGTATCTTATTGGAGTTTACTCTTTGACTAAGGCTGGAATACTCCAAGAACAAATATGTCTCTGAAACATTTAAAAAGAAACAAATGTAAAAATTTAAACCAAAATATTTTGCATTTTTCAGAAGAACAGAATATGTTCATTCACTCTTTTATTTTACTTGCCTACCTAATCATGATGTTAGATACACTTTAATACAGCAGAGTAATGAGAACATGTTACAAATATAACAACCTCCACAACAGGATGCTGTTTGTTTGCTTAAAAAACACCATGCCAGTCCGTGGAAGAAGCAATGGCCTGTATGGCCTCAAAATATAACTTGTAATAATGTAGGAAGTTAGAAATTGTCTAAGCACAATTAAATGGGATGATATTCTTACTCCAGTGAGAAAATCCCACTGATATCAACAAAACCACAACAAGGCCTGATTTCAGAGGGCTGATTTTGCCATGTTTCTAAAATGAAGTTTTTTAAGTGATGGAGCAAACAACAGACAACTCTCTGAAGGACATCACGGAAATGATAAAAGTGGAAAGCTACAGAAGCATACAACTACAGGTTTCCCAAAGAACTTGAGGATGCCCCATGCCTGGAAGTGTTCAAGGCCAGGCTGGATGGGACTTTGAGAAACTTTGTCTAGTGGATGGTGTCCCTGACCACGGCAGGGGGGTTGGAACTAGATGATCTCTAAGGTCCCTTCCAACCCAAACCATTCTGTGATTCTGTGACTCTATAGGGTAACAAATTCTACTCTGTTAGGAAACTGACTCCTCAATAACTTCAACACTTTATTTACCATCTCTGAATAGGTCTCCTTAGTGTTGCTGAGGCAGCTTTACACCCCAGAGGACCTGGGAGCGGGGCAATGCAGCTCAGGAGATGGACAGACCACAGATCTGACTGCTAGTTCCTGGTCTGACACTGGGAATTTGAGCTGCTGAGCTCCTGCTCAGAGTCCTGTGGATGCTCTGACTGAAAAGCACGGTCTAATCGGCACAGGGATCAGTGATTCTGCTGGTTTTGCCTGTTTCAGTATTGAACATATCAATTAATTCTAGCAGTAATGAAAAACTAAAGGATGTATTGCACATTCCACTTTTATTAGTATGAGCAGTAACTGTATCCTAAGCCTTCACCAAAATGACAACATACATACGTGACGTGCATGTATATATACCTACACAGTTATAATATGCATTAATACAGATATGTAATGTATGTGACATATGGCATGTGTATCAATACAAAATACATGTATCAATAAATACATGTGTATCAATAAAAATTATTAAAGAGTATAGCTCATTTCAATATGTCTCTAAATAACCATCCACAATATTTAAAAACTATTTTATTGAGTACACTTTAAACTTTTGTGAATATATAGTTAAAGGCTAACAGGTACCTGCATTTGAGCATACATATTCATCTCTAATATGCATCATAAACTATGTATGTATAATGGTTTCAGTCTACATAGGATGCACTACTGGTGCCAAAATGCTAAACCTACATTTATTATCTCAGTGCTATTAAAATGAAATCTCACAGTTGCTTTAGAGGAGCTGTTGTAATCTACTCAGCCAGTGATTTGTTCTCTTGACACTTTCAGTCATCTCTGCTCTGAGTCCTGTAGCTCTGAAAATGTTAGGGCATGCCAATGCTTGTTACACTGTAATACATCTGAAAGTACCCTAAAGCAATGCAGAATGAAGTAGATGAGCACATAAACTGTTAGTTAAATAGCTCTTCTAAGGAGTTTAACTAACTGTTAAGGACAAAAACCCCAGACTGCACTCAAATGGGTTGGTCTGACAAGTGAAAAAACACCGTGAAGTAATTTTCCCTTCCCCAGTCCTTAAATCTCCCATTGGAATTGTGTCAAATATTAGTTAAAATATCATCATTCCTAAAGCCTAATTAAGATAACCAGAGGTAGCTGTAGAAGAGAGCTGCTGCACTTAGAGCTTCTTACTTTGTAACAAGGGGTCTACTTGTACCTTTCTGTTACAAAAAAAGAAAAAGTGGTAAAATCACACAGAACCATAGAAGTCATACCAAGACAAGGACATCTTCTCAGGAATTACCGATTTCTTATACCTTGCCTCATAGTGGAACTATACGAAGTAATACTTCAAACCTTTCCAAAAGATCCAAAATCTTTTGTTGCTCTGAAATGGTGGCAATGTGCATGCATTGCAAAAGGCCTCCACTCAGCCCTCAGCTCAGGTTAACTCTTGCAGCCAGGCAGTTTTGCAAGAAATGGACTGAATTACAACTACAGGTTTACTAATACAGCAGGAACTGATACCTTTCAAAAGTCCAGTTCTTGGACATACCGTTGATTTATGGCTTGATCAAGATACATAATACTCAATTAGGCCAAAATAACTTGTTTATATCAGAACTTTATTGTGAATCTCTGGTTACCCTGTGCAAAGGCTGCTGAGATCCCTAAAGACATGTATACAGCTGAGTGAAAATGACTGTTGAAAATACTGACTTTGTCATCCAAGCTGAAATCTTCAATGAGAAGTGAAGGAAACTTTTGTCCCTTTAGACTGAAATGTGACCACTACCACTGACTTTTCTGCATTTATATCAGTATTTCACAATGAGATATCAGAACTTCTCTCAAATTAAATAACATCACCTCAAATGTTAGGAGTAAAGGGATCAAATTTTCCATAGATGCAAATATGTCCCTAATCCCCTTGCTTTCAGGGAGTCTGAGTTCTCCAGTATCTCTTTTGCTGATAGGAATCTCCTGTTATTACGTTCTTTTTCTGTTTCCAAATCCCGTTTAAGTAATTTTTTTGAGTAACAGTATTTAGTCTGACACACCATTTCCCAATATGCTCAGTTTTGTGTGCTCCCTTCTCTGAAACTTAGTTTGATTTGCTTTTTCAGCTTCCCTCATGACTCTACGTCTTCCCTGCATCATGTCCACAAGGCAGAATAACCCAGAAAGATCCTGCATTGACACGGCAGAGCCCTGGGAAGAAAGTCTTGTTTTCATTTCCACACATTTTTCTTTTATTCCCCACTCCCTTGTGCTTATCTTATAAACCAAATCACTTTAAGGCTGTGACTGATTTAGCTGTCCTAGACTGGGAGGGCTTTTTTGCCCTCATTCATCAGTGACACAACCATGAACTCATTCCAGGCACCCCACTGAAGAAACCTTGTTCTTGCTTAAGGGCAGTGTGTATCTGAAGGCTTTGCAAATTAAGACTGTATTCAAAAGAAAGCATCTGGAGATGGCATCACCTATGCACAGAACATTTGACTGTCAATCCGTATACATAGTTTACCTGTGGAGCAACCTACTTAGGTTTCAGTTAACAATGTAGAACTGTACCAGCCTCAGCTTGGTACTGCAGGAAGGTAAACAGTGAAGATGCTGTTATTTTCTCCTTACCTTTGTCAGGATCACAAATTTATACAGGAAAAAAATGTTTGTTGTATATAAAATGCACTCTACTCTTGCCTTCTTATTACACGCAGGAACAAAGAACGGATGCATTATTAAATTGTCAGACAGGAAGCTGTTAACATCAGTAACTGATTAGATTAAAAACAAATAATCAGTCTTTCTGAGGTCATTCAAAGTAACTTCAGTAACATTTTAAAAAGTAGTTGATTAGATTATTTCTTCAGCATTAAAAAAAGAATAAAATTAAATAGTAGTTATCCACTAAACAACTTTACTTTTAAAAGAATGACACTATTACCATTTCACATATGAGCTGAGTTCAAGGATATACTTGACAGAAACCAGAAGTGAAACTAGACTGTTGCTTCCCATACAAGTCATGAGGCCTTACTCCCTCCCAAAAGCATTTCAAAGGCAAATCTGAACCTGCAGCTCTCAAGCTTTCAGATTTGTTCTGCTCCTTCATGAGAAACAGATTCCTTCAGCTCTTTCTTCCAGCATTCTGCCTGTGGCTGGTGAGCTGGCCAGCAATGACTAAAGCAGGCAGACGGATCAGCTGAGGAAATTTCTAAACTCCTTTTGAACTTTTATTTGTTATTTCACATTCTTATTTAATGCCTATTTATTTCCACTACAGAGAGAGCTTACAAAAAACCAAAACAACCAAACTCAAACAAAAGCCAAACCAGAAAAATACCCCCAAAAGAAAGAAAACAGTTTGTTTACTGCATAGATGAGCTGCCAGGAAATCACATTGTTGTAGTGGTGAGTAAAAGTCCTGCACCCTGACTTATGGCTTACTCACCCTAAATCATGTATGAGCCATGCAGCCTTTCCTGATTAATGGAAGTGGTCAAATGTTTTACAGCACTTGGTAAGATGTCATCTTCCTGTGCATGACCACTCTGATTACTAAGCTGTGATGGTTTTACATATGCCCTATAAATCAAGTCTGATGCACGACAGGAAGTTTTCACTGCCAGATCTTTCGGAGTTTCACACAGCATCAACATGATACAAAGCCAGGTGTTAAAATTGTCAAAAGGAGATACTTTGAAATGGAAAACACAAGAGAGCGATCAACATCTATTTTTGTTCTGGTTTTTCAAATTTTCTGCAATTCGTGAATTGGAGAGTTTCACCTGAATAAATTATTTTGAACTGCTGTTGAGAGATTAAATGCTTTCTGCTGTATTAAGATCAGAGGGGCAGAGCAGTAAAGGAGGGTTTACAGGAAAATAAACCTAACTAAAATGATAAGTCAGACCAAATGTCATGCTGGAAGTAGGTTAGAACAATACTAATATTATACTTGGTTCTCTTCTCTCATGTTTTATGCAGAGTTAGTACAGACGTTTAGTGGCTGGCACCTTCTCAGTTTATATATCCAGAAATACTACGATCCAGCCCTAACCACTTTAAAATCATGCTTCCCTTTGATTTGCTTATTTTCCAAGTTCTCTCAACTTGGTTTACACAGAACATACACAACAGACATCAGAAATCTGCACATCTTAAATGGGGGAATTATCCTTTCACATTTACCAGACAAAACACTCTGCATTCCTTTTCTGAATTTTAAGTAAGTTATGCTATCTTTCAGCTAACATTCTCTTGCCAGTAAAAACAAAAAAAGAAAGGTTTGTGACCTTAAAAACATCATGGGCAAGTGAAGATTCGCACAAAATATTCCACTAGTAGGTTTGAGAATAGATAGATGCTTCCTCCTCTTCCAGCTTAATCCCCAAACACCCCCACTGTCAAAAGGCTATTGTTAAGACATGGGCTTCCTCCAAGACCACATCCTGTGAATCAGGTCAAAGTGAAACAGAGCTGCTTTAAATGAACTACTCATTGCGTGCCCTGTATGCAAGTGCAAGAAAAACTACGTGACTCAAAAAATTAGTGTACTACAGAAACAGGGATAGTGCAGCTAGACCAGAATGAACACATAGTTAGAAAAAAATTAGCAGTTCTCACCAGCAATTGATACCCTTCTGCTACAAAGAAGGTAGACAGTGTATTCAAAGGCAGAAATTAAGACCAAAACAGTCATCTCCCCTTGAAACAGGCCTGATTTTATGCCATAACTATTTATACTTTCCACATCATACTTAGTAAGTGAAAAGCCTACTAACAGCACTGCACACAGGACTTTTGATGAATGTTATGCTGCTCCACAAAGGGCACAACTTGTTCTGCATCACCAATGAACTGTGTCAGTCTGTGTTGATTGGATACATTAAAATTGAAAAAATCATAGAATTGCAGAATGCTTTGGGTTGGAAAGGACCGTAAGATCATCTAGTTCCATCCCCCTGCCATGGACAGGGATGCCTCACAGTAGACCATGTCACCCCAGGCTCCTGGAGTAAAATTCTACCTTCCACTCAGAGGTAGGTCCACACTGATGTTAGTCACTGACATTGAAAAGAAGATAAAGCCAAAACTGTCCTTATGAGGCAAGCAGGAAAAAGAACTCATCTGGATGTTTTATTCTTAACTGATCCCTTACAAAAGACAAAGGATGGGCTTGTGGTTATGATGTGGACACTGGGACTCAAGATATATATGACTTGAAATTCCTAGTCCTGCCACAAAGTCCCAGCCTGAGTGTGGGAAAATCATTCATTTCCCCTTTAATCTCTCCTCTCCCTCTGCACTGTGGGGATAATATTTTTCCCTTTCTCCCACACTCTGTGTAATGAAGCCATACATTCTGTAGGGCTGGGACTAACTTCTCCTGTGCACACCCACACTACCTGTTGCTATAAGGCATTAATCTAGTAAAAATTTCTAGAATCAAGGTCTGGTTGAAACTCAAGAAAAATCCACAAAAAGGGTATTCTCGTATGTTTTTACTTGAGGGAAAAAATGTTTTTCAGCTAAACCAAACTTTCTAATCTAAGTGGCACCCCTCAGTCTGCTGGGTGCATGGGGATGCTCCTGGCTTTTAGGGAGCAGCCCATAAAGCCCTTAAAAAATGCAGCCAGCTGAAATATTCACTCCAGTGCTTCTGAAGGGATTTTTAAAGGATCTTGGAGCCCTAAACTGAATTGGATTCACAGGGCTTCTATGCTTCTTGTTATAGAGCAAAGAACTGAGTCCCTGAGAGTCACTCCACTGCCAGACCTCACAGGACTTGAAGTATAAGGGCACTCCAATACTGATATTCTATGTGCCAGAAAATTAGTGTTTCCAAGCGAGCGACTAGCTGGCTTGGACACCCTACATGTCTTTCAAGAAACTGAACTAGAAGTGCAATACTTCAGTGAAATGCCTGTGGAAATGCTCGTACTGTACAATGGCATTTTTTCCAAGGTAGCAAAGCTGCCCTCAAAGGGAGTCCCTCCATCTCTATGGCACTGTGAGCCACAGGCCTGTCAGCTCATGTTTCATTATTACAGACCTGCACTCAGCTGAATCAAGGAATGAGAAAAGAGAATGAGAAGACCATCGGTATGACCATCGAGTTCTTTGCATGAGGAAGGATCAGTGCTAGTAATGGTATGAATGACAGGTGTACGTTCATTTGTTTTTTTAAATACTCCAGTGAAGAAGATACTATACCTTGCATCCAGAGCGTTCCTCTGTTCAACTGCTGTTTCTGATAGGAGGTTTTACTAAAGCCTAACTAAAACCTCCTGGTGTGGAATATAAGCCCATTATTTTTATCTAGAGATGGAGACCACTTATCTCCATTTACAATCATGGAGAGGAGATTACCCTGAGGGGCTGCAAGAGCGTTGCACCAAACAAATGTTGTTGGGTTGCTTCAGGTTCTGCAGTTCTGCTGGTGCATCCACAGTGTATTAACACTCAGACACATTCCCATTTTAAAGGAAAGGATTTTTTTAATGGAAAGTTGTTGGCCAGGAAATCCCCAACCAGCTTCCCTAGGCACAGATGTAATACAAAAGAGTAAGAGTAATTATTTTCTGCTCATGTCTAATACTAGCTTGCACCACACAAATTAGTATGGAATACATTGAGTTCTATGTTCTTATTTCATGACAGAAATAAAACAAAAGGAGTATAAAGGTCAGTAGAGGCCTTAAGCTCAGCAGAGGCCTTAAGCTCAGGTCAGTAAATACCTTCCTATCCATGATCGTAAATACAAATAACAAACAAAAACCTCCCACACCTTTTGACCTACACTCAATACAATTTGCTCACAAACACAAAAGCTTTGAAAGCTGCATGTTGTGTTACTGCACATTTATCTCAACTATATGAAAATATGCTTGCTACAGATGATTAGAAAATAAACATGCAACAGTGAAGTTGACTAAGCTCATACAGCATGAGGCTCTTAAATCAGTTATAGCGTAGACAGATGGTGCTGGATGCATAAAGCACATTAAAGATGTTGCTATCTGTTCGATAAAGAAATAATTCAGAGCACAAGGCAAGAAGCTGAGATTGCTGACAATCTGAACTCCTGCCAACTGTCCTGGCTTCACTGGGGCTGTGTGAATTTTAAACACACATAGTCCCAGGTGTCAGCAGTGCCGACTGAAATTTCTGGCAGCTAGCTCAGTGCTTGTGAAACAATGCTGGCTTCCCATCTCTAGCGGTCACTATGGGGAGAAGAGAGGCTGTCTCTGGCTGCTTCTGCTGCCCTTTTTGTTGCCTTGGCTGTTGTGCTGTAAAAGAAATACTCAGCACAATGAGCAGCCTCCTTTCTTGCCAACCCACAAGGCAGACATCTCCAATGCACTAGCACTGAGAAAAGGAAGGGTATTACAAAATAGGGAAATAAACTCATTTATTTATGTTCCCTAGATTCAGTATGTCAAGAAACTTGGTGGAGGTTGGCCCTGAGAGACCGGACAAAAAGGTATCCAAGAAATTGAAAGGTCAAAGAGATGTAGGATTGCAACAGATGCTCTGCTTGGGAAAGATTTGGAGAATGGTGGGAAAGGGTCACACAGAATCTAAGTAGATGGTATGGAAGGGTTAGCTGAGGAAAGACAGAGATATGGAAGTCATTCATGGCACACATCTGTTTTTCCAGTGTGCACAGTACTCCCATTGGCATGAGCAAGGGCTCCACCCATGTACAGAAAGTAAAAATATTTGTCTTGAGATCTGTCTGGACAGAGCTGCCTAGCTGTCCTCCAAGTTTGGTGTCTGGTGATGGGCAGGAGTTACCACATCACCAACAAACTGCTTACAACTGGTGAGGAAAAATTGGGATCTTTCCATGCTCATTCCAGTGTCCTACTGCAACACAGCTGGCTGAATAACACTGGCAGCGCTCAGACTGAGATGCAATAGTATCATACTAAATTAAACGGACCTCAAGAGTCACTTTAAAAGCAACAGTATGTGGTTTTGCCTAATCACATCAAAGTGTTCAGCTTTGTTTTGTGACACTGGCATTCATTGTAGATCATGTTAATGGTCTTCACTCGGTACAACTAAGTGTTGCACACCCCACTCTGTTGGCCATGGTTGCCAGGTAGAGCACATCTATTCTTCTCTGTTCTGCTGATTTACAGCTTGCTTCCCCAACACAACTGCTCAGATTTCTGCAGAAGAAGGCAGTTATGTCTCTTTCCTAAGGTGGACCAGTATCTCCATGCTACAAGAATCTTAATCTAGAAAAGTTTTAAGGTTTACATATGCATACTATATCAGTTGTTGAGCCTGACTAGCACTTTCTAATAATGAACAGTGGTATGAAAAATGTTGCAGGCATGACAGGGAGACTTGATTAGTAGATACAGAGAAAAATAAGTCATATGCATAAGCCTGTAAAGATATCTGCCAACAGGAAAGAAGCAGATAAAGCAGACAGCAACAGAGAGATAGCATGGACAAAGAGAAACTGAAAACAAGTGAAAAGTTAATATGACACTAAAAGAATGAATTAACTCAGGAAAGAAGGCTAAGAGCTTATCATTGGAGTCAAATAACCAAAACACTACAATTAATATACCAGATTCAGCTCAGAGGAAATTCAGTTTGCCAGCATAAATGATGGTGCAGTATTCTTGAAAGAAGGAAGTTTGATGACGGGAGGAAACCTTGGGAGCATAAAGCAGAGCACTGCAAGAAGCAGTCCCACGAAGTCAGGCCAGAAGACCAGCATGCCTACTAGGGGTGCTAACTCCCAGCAACCACTCAGCTTTATGCCAGAGAGGATTCATGGCAGTGCCCTTGTGACTGCACCATCAAATGTGTGAGGGCGATCATGGTGACCTAGACTAAAACTCTATTGCCATTGGCATTTTACTACACGTCAATACAGTACAGTTATCAGTGACCAAAATCAGTTGGTTTTGCAAAGAAAACCTTTTGTTCATTCCTTTAGTTCTAAGCCATTGCTTCATTTACCATTCTACAATACTGCTTGGTGGTTTTTTAATTTTGTTACTGTTTAATAGCTCATTCTAGAACTAGAACAGTATCACAAGACTGCCTACGATGATCTGATAATTTTGGTCTCATTAGTTTAGCAAGCAATATAAAAGTGGTGACAGAAATATAAATAATACTGAACCCACAGTTAGAAAAATATTACAAAATACATCTGTGTTTTCAGACGTAGGTTTGCATAAAAACACTCTATGGCCAACTGAACAGCAAAACTCCATCTGCTTCAAAGAGAGCCAGCATTTCACCTCATGAATCCAGCAGCTGGATTCCTTTCCTGTGTACATATATAGGAATAAACTTTTGTCTATATGATACTCAGGGTAAAAGAATGTGCTCTGAATGCTTGTGTTCAAGTATTTTGCATGACTATTCACATCATAAGCGTTCATGCAGCTTCTACATTAGTGGGTTTAGCAAGAAAGCAGATGGACCTGTATGTGATTTAGGTACCAAAACATAAATTATGAAAATTTTGAACTAAAGTGTAGCTGAATAACTGCACACAGAATAATTAAAATCATTAACAGTTTATTATTTGCTTTCCTAGGTTTAACTACGTTCTATCCAATTAAGAAAAAAGTTGAACATAATCACCTCAAAATTTTTGTACCACAGTTTTTATTAAAATAGCAATATTACTTGTATTAAACTTCAAACTGCATCATGTCTGCAAAAAAGAAAACAACCAAGACTACAAGTGCAGCAAAATCATGTGAGATGGGAGAGACGCCTAGGGAAAAGAACTGATGTTTGCAGCTGTATTCCTAACCAGCCTTGGCAAGACAGTTGTGTGAGAAAGCCAACACAAGTGTCAAAAGTCTCAAACAATCAGGTGTGGTGAGACTGAAGGCCATAGAGGAAACAGCTGGGTGGCAATGACCTACTGTATTGACATGTATAACCCAAATTTATCTTGGAATCCTTAGCACTTATAGATAGCAACAGGACATGTCACAGTGACCACACATGTCAATCTAAGTGCTTTCCAGACAGGATGAGAAAGCTGGTGACCCACAGTGCAGCATGTGTAAAATACCAAAGAAAGTAATGCTAAAGGCTGCAATCCAGCAGTCAAGGGCAAAAGTTAACCAGATGATTAGTTCATATGTTCCACTGTCTTTTGCAGATAGATATCCATCATTTTTCCCTCAAAAATCTGTGCTGCCTTATATTTAGTGATACAACAGAAGCGTACAAGCAGTATGCTATATAGGCAGATTTTCCTCTCAGTTGGAAACTCAGACTAGGTATTCATTACATTGTGATTGAAAGACCTTTTATCTGATCACTGTTATAATGACACATTCCCAAAGTACAGCACTGTATACCACAGAGCCACGTAGGAATATCACATGTATGATTAATATGTTTGGTAACCAATGAAATCAACCAAAGGCAAACCTGAAAAGACATTATCTCTGAGAACTCTCTCAAATTTGTGCTTTGGACAACTGCTCAGATAACTTGGACGTACTGCTGAGGCTACCTGGCACTGGGAAACCAGGGTGGCATGGATCTCTGTCACTCATGAAGCATTCAATACTTTTAGGCTAAAGTTTACTAGTAAGAAAAGTCTAAAAATAATTTCTTCATCATAACCACCCACCTTATAGCCCAAAACTACTTTGGCAAAAAGATTTCATGAAACTTGCTTAAAAGGTGAGTAAAAGAGCATCCTTCAAAAAACATGCCTGGAAGAAAATTGGTCAACGGCTGCCACTGAACTTTACAGGCAATGTTGTACTTGTAAGGGAGGAATACAAAAAGACTGCAGAAATTAGTAATCTCTTGAATGCTCAGCACTTCTGTAGATCCAGGTGGCCAGGGGAGGTGTTCAGACCATCACATGCACAAACGGGCCTTGCTCTTTAAGCATCATCTTTTAAAAGTGTTCAGCTGCCTCCACTGAGAACAGAGAGAAAGACAGAATGTCTGGTAGGCTGTTTTTTTGGAGGTTGGTTTGTTTAATGTTTTTTTTCCTTTAAAAAGCAGTCTCTAAGATTACAATTACTGTCAAGCCTATGAAATATGCAATGGCAAATTAGGAGCACAATTTGGGTCCATCTAGTCTGTTACTTTACTGACACTTCATCAGGGCTCAGGACCACATGCCTTGGAAGGATGTGACTCCCATTAGGTTTTATGCTAATCATTAATAGTTCCCAAGTGGTTTAAACACTGAAGAAAAGGTGCTTTATATCTTTCTTCACAGTTTTTCAAAGAATCAAGAAACATCTGTCTGTAGGCAATGTAATTGTATTTCATTTTTTGTAAATAGTTCTTGCAAATCTAATTTACTTTTCATGGAATATCCATTAAAGAACAACATTACAGAGACATAAAGAATATTTACTACTAAAAATAAGAAAGCAAGCAGAATCGCATTGTGTTGAAAAGTTATATTATTATCTTCATGTTACACTCATGTCATAGAGAAGAGCTGTTCATCACTTCTGGTAATCAAGAGACAAATAGTCTGTTCCCTCTTTATATTTCTATGTAGCATGTCTGAGACCACCAATGCATAATCTTTGGAATGCAGGAAGAGGTGATAGAGAAAACTCCAAGGGAAAAATTAAGTGACATGACCAAAATCTCCTGGGGATATCTGTGGCAGGGATTAAAAAGGAAACCAAATGTTCAGAATCCCAACCCTATGCTTTAACCACAAAACCAACTTTCTTCACTAATACTGAATTAACCCAGTAACTAAAAACAAAGGAAAACCAAGTACATATACGTGTATCTTGCAACTTTAACAACTCTGATGACACTCAAGTGTCCTCAAACTAAATAAGAAGCAACTACAAATATATGTTTAATCCCAGTGTGGTAATCAGTTCCACAAACCAAAAGTACTAGAAAAGCTAGGGAAAGTAACCTCACATAACACTGCTTGCTGAAGCTGTTAAACCACACAGGCACCCGTAGTGTACTGACTGAAAGATCTGCAGGAATATATGCTACTGACAAGAAGGGGGTCAATACTCTCGTTCAAAGCATGAAAAATGTTTTTAACTACAGCAAAAAGACTTGTAGAAAGACAAGTAAAAGTTTTTTAATTGTTAAGTAAGACTTAAAAAGACCCACAACACCCACCCCACCCCACTCCCCAAAAAGAAAAAAACCCAAGCATCCTATTTCAGACAAACCTTTAGTTTTTTAATCACACTGAATCAGAGCTAGAGAGGGACTAGGAAGAAGCTGGTTTTCAGATGAGAAAAACACAGGTACTTTGCACTGAGAAGCTGTTTTTCTGGTTCAG